>NC_054380.1:121220318-121470318 GCF_017654675.1 Xenopus laevis | reverse complement strand
ACAATTTCAGTAATTCCAAAGGCCAATATATCAGGGCTCACACAATCTCCTCTGAGGAAGAGGAGTGTGCTCTGGCACTCAAAAATTTAAACGAATGACAAGACTTAAAATGTGCTAATGATGCAGGTACTATGGTTAGAGAACAGTTTGTTCATCTTAGACTGTGCCTTTATTGTGTGCATTTACCATGGTATCCTTTTGACTTTAGATTAGTTTGTCTATTCAACCCTTTTGAATATGTCTAGTGGCTAATCCAAGTAGTATATTTTAACCTCAGACTAATCATGTATTGTGCATATTATTCATTTTCATTGAACCTCTATGTCTACAATAAAGAATTTTGATATCTGACATGGGGCTAGACATTATGTAAATTTTACAGCTGCTCCTGGTCATGTGACTCGTGCCAGCACTTTAGGAAGGAACTTCTTTCTTGGAGACTGTTGTTTTTCCTGTTCAATATAACTAAACATTGGGTTTGGTTTTTTACTATTGAGTGATGTTCTTAGATCTAACGGGCAGCTGTTATCTTGTGTTAGGGAACTGCTATCTGGTTACCTTCCTATTGTTCCCATTGGCCATTGTAAGTCATACATTTAGGGGCCGATTCACTAACTTCGAGTGAAGGATGCGAAGTAAAAAAACTTCGAATTTTTATGCTCCTCGACTATCGAATTGGCGTAAATTCGCCTGAGTAGAATGATTCGAATAGATTGAGCGCAAAAACGCTGCGACTATTCGCCATTCGATAGTCAAAATACTGGATCGAGCGCAAAAACGCTGCGACTATTCGCCCATTCGATAGTCGAAGTACTGTCTCTTTTAAAAATACTTTGACTGCCTACTTTGCCACCTAAAACCTACCGAATTGCTTTAAAAGCCTATGGGAAAGTCCCATAGGCTTGTTTTCCAAGTTTTTGATCGAATAAAAAGGCATTCGATCGAATGAAAATCCTTCGAGCGAATATTCGATCGAGCGCCTATTCGCCTGGCGAATAGTCGCCAATTCGACTATTCGCTAGTGCGTAAATTCACCCGAATTGCCTATTTGATTCTATTCCCCAGTCGAATTTCGAGGGATTTAACTCCTCGAAATTCGACCCTTGATGAATTTGCCCCTTATTATTGCTTGTCATAAAAGCATAGCTTCCTTAGAATATTTTTTTATCAATAATTATGATTTTTTAAATTTCTTTCAATCAAATAATATGCCAGGGGGCCAACTTCTAATAGTATTGAGAATGACATCCTATTTTGTTTATATTACAGTAAATCAACATCATGCCTAAATGTATAGTCATCGGATGCCCTCATCGTAGCGGTCAGAAATTATTGTATCCCGATGTTGGGCTCCATCCTCTTTCTGTTGGTGAAAAAAGATTCAAAATTGTTTTCCCTGAACAAAATCAATTTATGAAGTGGTTGTGGATGACCAATTGTTTGAAATATTCATAAACACTGTAAACATTTTAAGTGGGCAAATGAAACATGACTGGTCTTCCACATCATCAGAAATGCCCCAAAACATTGCTACCGTTGAACGGCCAGAAAAAAGCTTAATTATAGCAAAGCATTTGTCACGATTTTCAAGAAGCTAAGCTGATATACAATATCTGTGTCAAATAATTGATAACTATTTAATGTCATCAGCGTTTGCGAATACAAAAGTTTCTATTTGTTTTTAGAAAAACATTGCATTTACATGTACAAAATGTGTGGAGTTTTCAGTTGTTGCTGTAATTGTTTGTACTTATATCTTATTTTGCATTTTAAAAGCAGAAAATTTTATCTGATACTTAATAAAGCCATTTTTTTTTTCACTTTATCCATAGTGTATTTTTTTTAGGGCCAGTTGCCCAGGGGCCATTAGTACATATTTGTAAATTTTTTGACAATTGAAAACGAATGACATATTTGCCATTAGTACATATTTGTAAATTTTTTGACAATTGAAAAGCCGTAATCTGCATTTAAATATTAGGACTATATCTTATAAGTATAGTGGGACCAAAAATGACATCCATATTGTTAAGATAATTTTAATCATCCATGATAACATTTCAAAAATATTATAGGAAAAAAAATAAGTGAGAGACACATACAGAATCAAGAAAAAAAATATATTTTTATTAACCATAAATACAGCCAATATCACGAAAAACAATAACTATAACTTTATTTCAAATAATAACGGTTTTTATGATTGAAAGCAAACAATAATTAAAACCCATCATCTAGTCAGACTCCAATACCATGTCTTCTGCAAAGTAGTCCCTGGCTTTTAGAAATCTGGTATATTTTCCTTTAGGGTCTGGAAATTTTTCACGAATGTCACGTACCACACAAGCAGGTATTACCCGACGATTATGTAGACCCAAAAAAGTGTAAATCCATACAATGAAAGCTCGATAAGCTATCTTCCGTAAAGCCCTGTAAAAAAAGTATTAAAAATAAATACATTTGTAAATAATAACGTAGCAATGCTAATTGAAAGAATTTTACATACCTCATGTATTTGGCTAAAGGCGGAAATTTTGTGATACGGAATTTGGACATCCGGTAATCTGCTCTTTCTCGATTGACACACTCGAATTGGTATTATTTGTTATTGCTGATGCAAAATCCTTCTACCGGAATTTTACTATGTATAATGGGTACTTCATAGCAGCACAAACTTACAATTGCCGTTGTCATTGGCATACACATGCCACAAAGACACCATTCATTATTGCAAATTCGACTTTTGTCCTCTTTAAATTTCTCGCTTGCTTCAGTGCTTGACAATTGGTCGTCAAAAGATTTTTCTCCTATGACTTCTTTCGTAAATGCTTTCCTTTTTTTACATTAACAGGATTTTTTGGAAAGCAGTCGGTTGCGTTGACAATTTCTTGTCTTTCATTTAACTCGTCCAGGACAGCATTATACTGTTAATAAATTAATATTTGTTATATTTATATATTTTCAAACATCAGTATATATAATTTAGTCTTAAATTTAGTAAATTTATTACATTATTCGTATTAAATACTAAATGTATCCATTTATAACAGGTTACAGGGTCGTGAAAAAATACACTTGACACTTCAATATTTGAAAAACGTTCAAATATAGAAATTAGAAAGTCATTTGAAGAAGTCATTATTTAGGGTGATCGATCTGAAAACAACTACTTGTTTGAATTTGAACCAACCCTTTAAACCTAGTATAACCCAAAAAAAACAATAAATATGTTGATTACTATCAGTGTCTGAATCACAGTAGGTCTATCACTGGCATTGTAGTATTCTGGATTGAAAACAGTGCTCCTGCTTCTCTTACCATACCCTTGCAGTTATGATGTCTTTGAAAATACTTATTAAGAGGCATCATCAAATCACCTGTTTTTGTGTCCTGCATTGCTTGGCTGCACTTCCCTGGGCCATCATCATCAAGTTGTATTCAGAACTGTGAATAACTCTGCATGAAAATTGAGCATTGCTAATTGGTGATTTTGGATGATGATAAGTGACATGTAAAATCATATTCAAGGAGAGGAGAGGCTGTCATGTAGATATATGTCAGCTAGACTCTTTCTCTCAGTTAACCTCTCCTGGCACCAGTTATTTATTTGCAAATTTTCTAATCAGCAGACAACATATTTTACAAGATGTCACTTAGGTAAAAATAACAACACAATTCCAATCATTATTGCTCAGTGAATGTATTAATAAATTAGTATACTAATGAATTGAAGTATGAAGAGTTTCTTGTAAGTGATAAGTCAAAAGAACAACTCAGGCTCGCTGATGTTCAGCTTCTTTTAATTCAGCTCATTAAGGGGCAATATAATCCTGTGTTCAACAATTAGCTCAGCCTATGAGGCTTCTGTTGGAAATTTGCCTGTTGTTAAAATACGATGCATTTACCATTGCAACTAAAACAATAAAAGAGGAAACCATAAGTATAGCCAGGAAACATGTCGTCATCTATTAAACCTAGGTGTTTCATAATGAAGAAGGGTTTTCTTTGACTTTGGGAGTGAAGTACAGAAAGACAAATATTTGTAAAAACAATGCAAAAAATAAATACTGCCATTGAATAGTTTAAAATGTTAATTTAATTAATTTATAGCATTGTTAAGTAGTGGGGTAACTACTTGGCACCAGATCCACCCGCAAAAATCTTCAGAGGGGCCTGGCATAAACAGCAACCTTCAATTGGCTCATTCACTCTCATGCAGGAGAGCAGATTGGGGAGTGGGGATTTATATACAGCTATAGAGAAAGCCGTCCCTAAGGTCCAGATTTTTTGCAGACCCAACTTTGAAGACAATATGGATCCTGGGTGAAGATAAGGTAATTGAAAAGGCTTTATGGTACTAATATGGAATTTGATCCAAAGAAAGTCAAGATAACATGGAATGACTTGAAACACTTGAAGAAATATAAGAGAAAGTTTTTTTTTTTTTTTTCAATTGAAAAATTTGGTCATTTTGGCAATTTTATTGTATACAGACGCAAGGAACTTCAAGACAAAAGTGCAAGTCTTTATGGACCTAATGGAGTCCATCTGTCTGAAATAGGTTTGGATATCTTTAACATGGGACCTCAGAATGTGATTGACATGGTAGGGTGCCAAGCCCCAGTAAGAAGTCTCACGTGGGCTTGGAGGTATACGTTTTTGTAAAGTGGTAAATGGCTCTAGCTAAAATATGACGGAGTCAGGATAGCTTTGGTAAATTAATGGCATTTTTAACAAGCTGAAACACAGACTGGCTGGTCAAAATTAAGTTATGTATCAAGTTCTGTGATGAAATAACAATTATTAATTTTTAATAAACAAACTGTGGCCTTTGTATCACCAAAATGTTTAGTGTGTACTGTGCCTTTTTTATGACATTTTTGCGATGTGAGCTACCTTTCTCATGTTAAAAGGACTTCATCAAAAAACAAGCTAAGTCAGTGAATTTTAAAAGGCTTATCAAGGACAGTAGGAAGGACAAAGAAAAAGAAGGAAGCAAATTCAATTAGGACTGCCGGAACAATTAATTTTGGTCCCCAACCCCCCATTAGTGTGTTCAGACACTTTTGTACTATCCTTTTTTTGGTGCATTGTGAAAAGGTGAGGCAGTATCACCAAGTAGAATTAGGCCAGGTGAACTTCATATGAGTTCTGCAGACGTTTTAGAAGGGGACATTAAGTTGCTGCTGAAGTCCTCTAAGACAGTAGATGGTAAAATTATTTCTTGGTTAGGCACATTTGCTAATTCACATATGTCCAGTGGAGTGTTTCAAGACGCTTATGGAAGTTCTGCCCAATCGTTGTTCTAGGTTCAGTGGAAATAATCTGGATTATAGGACACTTCTGTATTTTGGGCTAGGTAAAGTGCTGAAGGGAGAGTATATAGCTCCTCAAGGAATTCCACTGTCAGGCTCCTGAGGATATCGCAGCAGGCACTGCATACCCACCAACCAGCCCTTGTTCAAATAAATAAATGAATAACTGAAAACTTTTTAGCAGCACTGATGGTGTTATAAGGGAAGATTTATAAGTGGCTCATTGCTTTACCGATTCACATGACTGAAGGATTCATTACTGAAGGATTGTTATAAGCAACCTGCTTGGGTTATTTTGAGCAGGAGCAGGTCAGGATGTTTATAAAATGTTTCCTCCACTAAAAAAATTAGTCTGGTGTCTTTATTGCATAAGTACATTTAAGTCCATTCTACCTTACTCATGGATCAAATTAGCAGGGTCCATAAAATTCACTCGGCTATCTTGTATGTGAAGCTAAACTTTAGTAAATTAATAATACAGTAGTCTGCATAGGGCCCTTATCAATCGTCAGAGACTTCTACAATCCATGGAACGGACTTTTGTAACATGGGGAAATGGGGCATCGTTATTGTACTGTTTGAAATTATTCTCCAAAACTAAACTAAAACTATACAATTTGAACTTAGCTATGATCACAAAATGGTTAAAAAAGCTGCAGAAAATAGCAAATTGCAATTCAGATTTTATGGAGATCTCTAAATGCACGGTCTAAGACAAATTTAAGAATTTCCATTAAGTATCCTTCAGAAAATAAATGCTGGTGGCATACTTTTGATGTATTTATAACACTACATACTTATTTATTCTTCATCTCACTGCTTTCACATATTTCAGTCATTGTGCTGAATAGCCTGAAGTTTCTTTTCAAGCGAGCCATTGTTTAGAATTTTTAGTCACTGATATATTAAGACTCTTTATACACTATACCTTTATTACAAACATTTACTTATTATAATAACAGATAACGAGAGCAAATAAATTATTTTAAGTTTGCTTTGTTAAAATATACAGGCATTTTATTTGTACAGTGAAAGTAGTGAGTCCAAATAGATTTTGTTTTAAAAAATTCAGCAAATGTATTTTTTTTCATGATGGAAATGATGAGGACAGAAGTACACTATTAACTAAAAGTTGGAACAAAATATTTTAATGCCTAAACCTTTGTAGTGGGTTAATACTAGGAACAAGGTGAGAATTCAGATGTATAGGATTATCATACACTGGCAAAAAGTATAGATTTCAAAATCTGCATTGGCCCTAGGAATTGGGTAGAACACCATAGTTCAGAAGTTCCCAAACTGTGGGGCTGGACATCCTGGGGAGCCTGACAGGCGGAAACATCTTGCAGGTTACCGCGAGATTTGGGGAGAAAGCCTATTTGCTCTCCTAGATACCCCAAAGGCAAACTTGAAAGTCAGTTAGGGTGAGATTTAAAGGTGAATATGCATTTGTTGTCTTAGATAAGGATGAGTGAGCTATTTTGTCTCGTCAACTTTTTTGCCATTTCGCAAATTTTTGGCAAAGCTAAACAGGTCAGATTCACCCATCACTAGTCTTAGATGCTCTTGAAGCTATGACTGAATTATACCAATATTGTTTCTCTATTTGAACTCATTTCATGAGCTGGGGGGGCTAACGATTGGACCTTCAAGTAAGGCCCTGGGAAAAGACTGGACCTTCAAGTGAGCCTTAAACTGATCTAGCAATTATTACCATGAATACAAGTTTAGTCTTTTTATTCTCCATACAGCAATGGGGTATGAGTATGTTTAATACCAGAGATTCTTGTCTAAATCTACAGATTAGACTTAGAAGAAAAATGAGTCCAAAGAATTCCAGAAATAAATGACTCAACAAAGTTGTCTACAATATAAAAGACAACATTTCCAATAAATGTTTTATGGTCTGTCTTATTTCTGCATAATTGCATCTACTGATCTGTTTGGGAGTGAGATACATGAGCGCGGTAGAGTCACAGAGATACTTTAGTTTTAGCCAGTATGTCCAAAGAATTAATATAGTGAAATATCATTGTATCATTCCTCTGTCGGGTTTGTACTAGGTACTGTGTATATTGCAGCCTGTTGCCTTACCTTTTTGCTATTCAGGCAGCCCTTTGACCCTGGTGGTCATTCCTTTGTGGGGTCTGAGCTACTGGGTGTGATTAGGAACTGGCCATGGACATTACTGATGGAGTGCTCCACAGACTGGGTAAACTGTTGGATGCCATGACACCTTGGATGTTGGATGTCTGAACGTAAGAAAACAGTGTTTTCCTTGGCCACACAGTATTTTGATAGTACTCCCAGCAAACGTCCAATTTTCCTAGAGGAGGTTCAGCTCATTTCTAAACAACAGTGTTTTTTTTTTTTTAATTCTGCAACTGTTGGTCAAGTGTCTGAAATTGTATTTTTCCTGCTGGAGGGGAAAGCTTGTGCTTGGGCCGATAATTGACTATGCTGCAAATCTCTCCTGATACAATCTTTTTTCCTGCTGGCCTTACTACAGAAGTTTGTACAAACCTCTCAATTGGCCTGTCCTGTGCCGACTCCTCAGCAGCAGCAGCCTCTGCCTCCAGCTCCTGTGCCGGCTTCCCACCAGCAGCAGTCACTGCCTTCAGTTCCTGCTTTACGCTGGCAGAGGTCTTCAGCTCCTGTGCCAGCTCCATGCCTGCAGTCTGCTTCACCTCCTGTGCCAGCTCCATGCCTGCAGTCTGCTTCACCTCCTGTGCCTGCTCCATGCCTGTAGTCTACTTCAGCTCCTGTGATGGCTCCACGCCTGCCAGCTCTCCTTTAGGCATCCTTGGCTCAAGTGCTGCCTCAGCTCCATGCTACTCTACTACTGGTTCCCCTCCAGGTACCTGCTTCAGTTCCAGTGCCGGTTTCTCTCCAGGTGCCTGCTTCAGCTCCAGTGATGGCTTCCCTCCAGACACCTGCTTGAGATCCAGTGACAAATTTCCAACCTGTACCTGTTCTTGTTTTCTCTCCAATCTGTGTCTGTTCTTCTCCCCAATTTTTGCCTAAAACACGGGAATCCACCCCCTCCCTTCCCCCCTCACCTCCATACTTTTTCCTGTCCGCGACAAAGCTGACCAATGAGTTCTAGATGGTCTAAATCCGCTGCAAGTGGGTGAGTTGGTACTGCATCTGGTTCCCTGCACCTTTTTTATTCAGACTGGTATTTAAGGAGCCCACATCATAGACATTCTGAACGAAGAAGAGAGGAGAATTATGGGAGGGAAACATCTTCCAGAAAATAATATTTTTTGTTCTTTCCCTGCTCTTCATGATAAGAAAGTGTGCCAAAGCTGTTTCAACCAGAGTTATGCCTCCCAGTCTTCTGACCAATTTAATACCTTTATGTCATGGATGAAGGACTCCTTTAACAAGTCTACATTTGATATGGTTGAGAAGGTTACTGACGATGAGCTTTTCAATACAACTTTTATTGAGCCTTTGATTTTGGCCATGAGGAAAACTCTTAATTTGGATGCTCCTTTGGGAACTACCGCCCAAACAGAAGTTATGTTCAAGTCTTCAAAAAAGAAGAAGTGTCTTTCCTGTTCATGATGACGTCAAGGCCACTATTAAATCAGAATGGGATATTCCAGATAAATAAATTTTTTTCTCTAAGAGAATAAAAAAATGTATCCCTTTCCTGAGGATCAGGTCAGACAATGGGAATCTCCCCCTAAGGTTGATGCATCAATCACTAGGGTGGCAAGAAGAACAACTTTGCCAGTGGATGAGGGTGTCTCCCTCAAGGTTCCAATGGAGAGACGACAAGATTCCATACTTAAGAAATCCTATATTGTTCCCGGATCCATTTGCAAACCTTCTGTGGCAAACCTTCTGTGGCAAACCTTCTGTGGCAATCATCTCTTTAGCCAGGCATTGGTTATCAGATACACCTTCTAAGCATAACCTTTGCTTCCTTCCCTTTGGCCCTTAATTGAAGAACATAATTTCCAAGGATTCTACGGGGAAGTCAGCCTTTCTACCACAGGATAAGAAAGACAGGAGAATGTCTTTCAGAGGTAACAGAACTTAATTTAAAGAAGCTAGAGCTTATCGCCAAACAGTCCTGGAAAACAAAGTCTCAGTCCTTTAAGGCTAAAAAGGAACCTAAGTCTGATAGGAACACGTTTTTCTGAAGGTTTGCTAGTCCTGCAGTTCCCTGTGGGGCCAGGCTTTCACAGTTCAGAGCTGTTTGGGCTCACACAACGTCAGAGGTCATTTCATTGGGATATCAGATAGAATTCATGAAGGTACCTCCCCATTCTTGTTTTCTAAAATCTACAAGTAGAAGACAAGGGATGCCTTTCTTGCCCTCAAAACTATTTTGAAGCAGCTTCTGGTCAAGAAAGTTATTGATCAGGTCCCTTTCAGTGAAAGAAGGAAAGGAATTTTTTCTCCTTTGTTTCTCATAAGGAAAAAGTCGGGAGAATTCAGAGTCATTTTAAATTTAAAGTTTCTAAATCAGTTCATAAAAACCACGACCTTTTGAATGTAGTCAATAAAGTCTATTGTCAAGTTCTAAGACCAGGCAACTGGATGGTCAAGATCGACTTGAAAGTTGCCTATTTACACATTCCCATCACAAAAATTCACCAGACATTTCTTTGATTTTATTTCATGGGAGTTCAATACCTGTACAGAGCTGTGCCATTTAGTCTCGGTCTGCTCCAATAGCTTTCACAAAAGTTTTAGCCCCCTATTGACAAAGCCTGCAAGTTGCAGGTGAAACGCACGTCAGGCGCAATTTTAGCGATGTTAGGCAGGGTGCCGGATTAGACTCTATTTAAGGGGCAACTATCCACGATCCGGGAGGGGATAGGCTGTGGGTGAATGGGTTGGTGGATTAAGTGGATTTAAAGGCAGTGCTCTTCAACTGCTAATTTAATTGAGCGGTACACAGGCAGAACAGATACTAATAGATAACTGGTCGGCCATTATTTATCATTAGAGCTACCATACACGATCCGGGAGAGGATGCGCTGTGGGTGAATGGGTTGGTGGTTGAGTGGATCTAGGGACAGTGCTCTCCAACCGCTAACCAATGGCTGAATAGTGCCTTTAGCACAGTATAATTGACGGATGGTACTGATACGAACAGAGTGGCTTTAATTGCACATCCATCTTAGAAGTATCAATCTGTCTACCCACAAGGAGCGGATTCTGTGTGGATGAAGGGGTTGGTGATTGAATGAACCTTAATGGGTGACTCAATTGATTCCATATTTTGTTAAACCCACTGAAATATGCCTGAGGCTGCAATATAGCATACCCGACAACCAGGCAAGGTCTCCTAATATTGCGATAGGTGTACAAAGATACTGCCAGCCCATTGCCTCTTGTCTATTTGTCTCACTGTTCCTAACCCTGTTTTAATCATTGCACACTGGACAATACATACCGTTTTTTATTGTTTATTAAAAGTTGTGTTTTAACCTTCACACGAGTCCTCGGACATAATAGATGGGAAGGTGCAGAAATATGGGTCAGTTCTCTTTTTTTCTTTTTCTCATATGTGATTTATTTACTTGACCTTGCACACCATCTACTGTTTTTCATACCAGATGGGAGGTGCTCCCCTACATTTAATTTTTACACTGACTCAAATTATCAATTTTCTAGGGGTCACCTTTGATTCAAACCGTTTTCAAATTTTTCTCCCTCCAGAGAGAATCCTGGATGTTTAAGATCACATGGAAAAGATGTGTCGGTTTCTGATCACAGCAGCTCTATTTTGTCAGGTAGTCCTGGGTAAACTGACAGCCACATTAGTTGCTGTTCCATTGGCCATGACTCACATCAGGCCTCTCCAGTTGTCATTTCTGACCCAATAGCGCATTGAGCATTAACCAGACCAGTGCATTCTCATCAGTCCTGTTGTTCACGAGAAGTTGAGACGGTGGCTTCATACTCGGAATCTTCAGAAAGGAATTTCTCTACACACCTCCCAGTGGAGCTTGCTGACCACAGATGCAAGTGGCTCAGGATGGGGGGCCCATGTGTTTCACCTTTCAGTATGTTGGAATTTTCGGGAAACAAATCAGTCTTCCAACTGGAAGTATTTGAAAGCTGTTCATTTAGCACTAATTCACTTTCTGAAGGTGATTAAGTCGAACTCTATGATGATTTGCTTAGACAATTCCACGACTTTCAAATACATAAAAAAAACGGGAGACTGAGGAGTTTCAAACTCATGAAATTGACGGAATAGATCCTTCCTTGTCTGGGCAGAAAGACATCTGCACAATTTGACGGCAGTCCATGTGCCAGGTATGATGAATATTCTGGCAGATGAGATGAGCAGACTCTAGCCTCACCCACAAGAATGGGAGTTGAGTCCAGAAAGATTCAGTTTGATTGTGGAGAGATTTGGAATGCCACAGATAGACCTCATGGCTATGAGAAACAATAGGAAGTTGCCGAGATTTTGTGCCAGGGGCCAGGACTCTCTGGCAGACCATGTGGATGCCTTGGAAATTCAGGTTGGCATATCTATTTTCACTGTTTCCCTAATTGCCAAGTGTCTGAGGATGATCAGGGAGGAGAGGTTATCTGTTCTGATAATCTTACCTTGGTGGCCCAAGAGGTTTTAGTTTTTTTGGAAATTGAAAGGCAGATGATGATGGGAAGAGGCCTTTCATCTAATACTGTTCAAACACACCTAGCTTCTAGGAAGCCGGCCACCTTTTTAAAATACTCCAAGTATTGGAATATATTTTTGGAATGGTGTTCTCTATCAAACAGGTAGACAAAAGTGATTACAGAAGAACATATTGTCAAATTTTTGCAGGCTGGATTTGAGAAGGATCTCAGTCCAGCAACATTGAAGAACCAGTTTTCTGCCCTTTCAGCCTTTTTTGGAGTTGCTTGGGCATCCTTCCCATTGGTAGCCAAATATTTTCTGGCATTAAAGAAGTTAAAACCTAGGATCAAGAGCCCCTCTATAGGATCTTCATCTGGTGTTGCTAGCCCTTACTAAGCCTCCCTTTCAGCCTCTGCAATCCATTTCTTTCAAGCTTCTTTCTTGGAAAATTGCTTTTTTATTAGCTATTACATCATCCCGTAGAGCTAGAGAAATCCAAACTTGGAAGACCAATCAAGACTGTATGATTTTTTTTGTCAATAAAAAATGATATTTAGATTACCTCAAGACTTTCGTCTGAAAGTTGTATCTGAGTTTCTTGTCAACCAGGAGATGGATAATCTTATCCATATCTTATCCTTATCCATATCCTAAAGCTGGCCATAGATGTTGAGATTTTTAAAAGATCAGATCCTGATCGTGAGACCACGATCTTCTCGGAACGATCGTATGAATTTACCATCAACTAAAAAGACCAATTTGCCAGGAAAACAAAGGGGAGCTGCCTGCTTGGCCCTGCAAACATAGATAGATTGCACTGGGACCGACAAAGATTTTTTGACCTGGCCGATCCATTTCCTGACAGATGTCGGCCGAAAAATCGGAAGATGTACGATTGTTCGAATCCCACTAACCGCATGATAATTTCGAGGATTGGTCCGACTTCCCTAAAATCGGTCGTTCGGCAAGAAGAATCATCGCGTCTATGGGGAGCTTAATTCTAAGGAAGAAAATAAATGGCATAATCTCAATATAGTTCATTGTGTAAAAACTTATCTGGAAGAAACTGAATCTATAAGGTAATCAAATAATCTGCTGATTGTGTCTTCAGGACTGAGAATGGGCTCCCATGTAGCTAAGTGTACCGTTTCAACCTGGATAAAATATTGTATTTCTGAAGCCTACAAGGTCAGTGCAGTTCCTTGTCCTCAATCTATTAAAACTTATTCAACTAGGGCTATTGCAGCATCTTGGGCATGACCAAGCCCAGACATCAATGGACGAAGTCTGCAGCGTGACTGGACATGACAATCATGACCTTAACTTGGTAAATAGGCAGGTTGAACAATGTGTGTGTCTTTTTTCAGTTCTTTTTTCTAGGCTTTTTAATCCCAGCCACTTCATAATTGTTACAGTGCAGCTTTAACCCAAGAATCCAGAATAAAGTTCATCTTTCACTAGAACTACAGTTTGCAAATTTGTTTAATCCATTTGCACTTTGCTGTAATTAAATGAGTCTGGATTGTAAATATTTAATGGTACTGTGCCTCTGTTTATTGTACTTTTTTCCACTTTTTTTGCATACTTTCATAAAATGTTTCAACTTTTTAATTACATTGTTTCCGTGACTTGCATCTGTTTGCACTTAGTTCAACAATTATATTTGTGCATTGCCATGTTTTTTTTTAATTGAACATCTTTTGTGAAAATAATATATTTATGTTATCTAAAGGACAATTAAAGGTTAAAAATAATTACTGCCCATTATATGTTGATGTGCTTGCCAGGACTGCTGTAACATTTCCATTTTTTTCATACCCATAATATGTTTGCAAAAGAATTGACAAGCTGTTGGTGAAAGTGTATTATCCCTATGTTGCAAGAAAGAGCCAATTCAGGGCATTTGCATGCACAGTAAATCTACCTAAAGTCCAGGACATGCACAATAATCACTAGATTTCTCTCTGTCAAACGATGGCACTTGGATCACATGACCCACCCACATGCTCCAATAAGGTTTAGAATCAGGTTACTATAGTGACACCCTCTGCGCTCCAGCTCTTTACCTTGCTTTTCTCAGCAATGAGCTTAGGAGGGTGTTGGCAAAAAAATTACAAATAACCCCCCACCAATCAGTAGGCACATGTGCATTAGGTGTGAGGTGCAGTGACATGAGCAAAAATAAAATGTCAGCAGCAATCTCAACATTATTGAAAATATTGAAGACAACATTGCAGGAGAAAGGTAGCCAATATGGAATTTTTACTGCAGTGTTTCAGGTAGGGGGTTTATGATGAGCATTGCCACTGGGTTTTATTATACTAGGTTTAATT
The DNA here is from genome assembly GCF_017654675.1 of Xenopus laevis. Classification (NCBI taxonomy): domain Eukaryota; kingdom Metazoa; phylum Chordata; class Amphibia; order Anura; family Pipidae; genus Xenopus; species Xenopus laevis. Next base: position 121,456,072 of record NC_054380.1, on the reverse strand, counting down.
CACCATTAAGAATATAATTTATTTTCCTTTCTTTACTGTTTTGATCTAACACTATTAAAAACTAAACACATTGGGGGAAATGGGATTAATTGGAGTAATGTGGCATTAAAGTGGACCTGTCACCCAGACACAAAAAGCTGTATAATAAAAGTCCTTCTCAAATTAAACATGAAATCCAATTTCTGTTTTTTATTAAAGCATTCATAGCTGTTGTAAGCTCATTTAAAAATCTCAGCTGTCAATCAAATATTGACTGCCCCTTGTCTATGCCTTAGGCATAGAGGCGGGGCAGACAATTACTTTCACTTTCCATTCAGCACTTCCTAGATGTCACTGCTCTCCACACATTCCCCGTTCGCTTCACCGTTTAATTGTGTAACCAAGACATGGGGATGGGCATCAGGTCCCGCATTCTGGTGCACAAACAAGATTCTGAGATGATGGAAGGCTTGTCTTAATAACAGTGTCCACAACATGACTCCTGTCTGCTTGTTATAATTAAGAATTACCGGGAAACAAGATTCAAATAATAATTTATATAGTGTAGTTAAAGTTCATTTTGCTTCACTAATGTGATAAAATAGGATTTTGACTCTCCGAGCTTGCTCACACAGAATCCCAGCAATTTGTCGATTTTCACGATTCACATAGTCGCAGCAACTTGCCGATTTTCACTATTTTGGGGTAAATTCACCAATAATGTTGTTAGGAGTGACACACCACCTTAATGCTAAGACATGTTTCGCCTCTATAAGGCTTTATCAAGCAGTTACCCTTGTAGTTACTGCTTGATAAAGCCTTATAGAGGTGAAACGCGTCGCAGCATGAAGGTGGTGTGTCACTCCTAAGGTCGGAACAACATTAATTGGTGAATTTACCCCAAAATTGTGAAATCTTGAAAATCGGCAAGTTGATGGGATTCTGTGAATTATGATAATCATCAAATTGCTGGGATTCTGTGTGAGTTCAGAGAGTTGCGCTCCACAGTGGAACGCACACGCTGGGATACATTGGCGCCATCTTGGATTGACGGAGAGAGGTATTCTCAAAGTGGAGATATCACAAATCGGCTATTCGAACGGGCACTAAGTGACCTGTCACAAAGTGAGCATGCCCAACTGTGCCCTTGAGGAGAGACCGGAACACAGGATCTGGTAAGATCAGTCCATTGTTGGGGGGCTCGTGTAGCTTGAAATAACTTACTTACTTACTCTACTTACCTCTCTACATACTAAGTTTTGGCAACCCTTTTTGGAAAATTACTTCTCACTTGATTACCAATTCGAGGAAATATAACTCACATCAAACTTGCTTTGCACATAAGTTATTTTAAGACTGGGGGAATCACCTAATATAACCTAGGATACTTTTGGAAAATTCCTATTATTGTGATTTTAAATAAGTGTCCACTTACCTGAATCACCTTGAGAATAACATTTTATGTATTTATATAGTTATATGTTTGGCTCCTGGCTGGCTAGGTCTTAAACCAATATATTTTTTAATGTAAAGGAAAAATCAAACTTGTCGATTTTCAGATTAACTTGGTATTTTAACTACACCTTTATTTACGTATTTATTATATCAGGGGAAATGTAATAAAAGTAACAAATTAGAATAAAAACTTGCATTTCGCAACGTAATTTTCTTCTTAGACTGTTATTGCAAATTTTGAATTACTTTTTAATCACTTTTAAGAACTGCTTAAAGGTGTCAAAATCTTCTGGAGAAAACATCACTTTTTTAGTAAGAGTTTTTATTACATACAGTGCGCACTGTGGAACTATAAAATTATAACTATAAAAGATATAAAATATTCTACTGTCAAAGTGGTCATGAAACATGTTTCCAGGTGTGCAATATTTGCTCAAAGGAAATATGGTTTACACAAAGGCATACATTTTCGGAGGGTTAGTAGTCCACCTTTAATAGACAAAGAAAGATTTTATTTAACAACCTACCAGTGCAGGTGTCAAAATACAAAGAGGAAACAAAAGAGAAACACTAAAAAGGCAAAAGTTTATCCTGCAATAATTTAAAAACTTACCAACCAGCAAGATGAGCTGAAAAATCAAGATAAGGCAGACAATAGCTAGACAGATTTTTTTGAAATGTATGAAATGCAAAATATGTGCAGTAATGATAGAGTAGTAACAAGTCCTTGTACGCTATCCTTAATGTGATAAACTCTAAGTCAACTACAAGTAACTTTGCCTTGAAGGACAATGTGACCCCTTGTCCATTCCTGGTTTTACTCAACTGAAAGAGCACATGCTTCTTCCAATTTGTCCAATAGTGCATCAGATTTCCACATTAACATTTATAAACGAGCCTTGTGAAATTGTAGAACTTGATATTGTAATGGGGATGTTTTATCTATTTGAAAGAGATTTGGTTATGTGACTACAATGCTGGTCATATGAATAAAAAAGCTGTAAAGCTGAATTTAATGCAATAAAGAATAATCCTGCTCTTACTATAAGGCAAGCAGAAAAAGGATGCTGTGTTTAATTATTGTTTGGTTTTAATATTTTCTCAATTACATGTAGGGCAAACAATGGGATAGAATTTAATAAATCTTGTAGTGCAATATTTTTACCAGCCAATATAGGTTTGAGATTATTTAGCTGTTTGTGATTATGGACTATTCATCAAAAGTTGTAGTTGACATTCTAAGAAGGTTTTGGACTTTTCAATGTTACATTGCTGAGTGTACAAGACATACAATTTCCCTTTGCTCAAAATTGTCGCTGAGACAAAATAGTTGCCATAGGAAAAAAACACCCATTGATTTTAATGCATTTGGACAAAAAAGTCGCTGAGACTAGTGATGGGCGAATCACTCCTGTTTCGCTTCGCCGAAAAATTAGCGAATTTCCTGCAAAATTTGCGAAAAATCGTGAAAGCGTAAAGTTCACGAAAAATTCGTGAAATTACGTTTTTACGAAAAATTTGTGAAATTCGGACGTTTTCTTACAAAATCAAGCAATTCGAACCTTTTCACGGAAAAATCATGAAAATCGGAAATTGGCGCAGACGAATTTTCGTGAGAGATTCACGAATTTACTCGCCGGCGGCGAAACACGGGAATTTGCCGAGAATTTGTGCCTGGCAAATTTATTCGCCCATCACAGAGCTGAGACCAAAAGTTGCCAAGACAAAAATGTCGCTGAGACAAAAAAGTTGCCACAAGAAAAACGCCCATTGACTTTAATCCATTGTGAGAAAAAATTGCTTGTAAAAATGTGTTTCTCATAAAAAATTTAGACATCCATTGACTTCAATGCATTTCACAAATTTTTTTTCTATTTTTCAGCGAATCGAAGAGGAACAGCACAGATTCACTCATCATTAATCCTTACTTCTTTATACCATATACCACCAAGTCAAGTCTACCTGTAAGTTCAAATGTAAAAAGTTTATGAATATATATGCTTATTAGTTATTCATTATGTAATAAAATGTTGTATTAATAGGGGCACTCAATTCTACATCCTTTATGTCTTTATGAGTAGTCATATGTTTTCCTAAATGTTTTTTTTATAGAATAATGAAATAAGCAGTTTTCAGTTTAGATCTCATCTTAGAGATCAATGGCATGCTAAACTCTCAAACTTTGCATTAGCAAATAAAGAATGAAAGGTCAAGAATAATATATTATATTAGTTATTGTATATTAGGTGGCAACAACATAAAACCCCTTTCTTTAAAAAAAAAAAAAAGGGCTGAAGCCAATATCTTTCCCATTCTATCACTTTAATGCTACTAAAAAACATACGTTGTGTAAGATTTTAGCTTTTAGTGCTTTCAAAATGTCTTACTTCACCCTGCATGTCAAAGATTTCCTACGTTTATGTAAGCCTATTATGTATCATACTCTATATTCTGGATATAATGAACTGATGTCTTAGATTTTCTCTCACTAAAGTTAGAACAAATCTAACCTGTCAAGTATAGATGTAACTATAAAAAAGTGCAATGCATAGATTGCAAAACAAAGACATTTAAACACTGCTATTTACTTAAATGCACAACATCGATCAAAGCATAATACTTTTACAGGAGTGTTCATTGCCTCTATAAAGATCTACCTGTGCTCAATATTTTCCTTCATTTAGAGAAGTCATTGTTTGGCTACTTTGAGGTTGCATCATTCGGGGCTCTCATGGCCTTTGCCAGAAAACTAGGATGGGCAGGGACACTACACTCCAGGGGATATTTGGTGACATCAGCATGCCCTGCAAAGGTACAAATTTCAAAATAAAAAGGCCCACAGATGCCAGTGTGAAACTGTAACCCTGTCTGTGGTAGGTACTCAAGCTATTCTTAAAAGGCATTCCTCGATATCTTGGTTTGGAAGAATTGCAGCAATTAAAATGAATATTCTACCAAAATTCTTATACTTATTTGAAACTCTACCGTTAACGGTGCCTAAGAGGACATTGAAAGAGATCCAAAACATATTCCATAAGTTTATTTGGAGACAAAAAAGCCATAGAATAGCTAAATCAGTCCTGACAGGGCCCAAGGCCCTGGGAGGCCTAGGAGTACCCTGTATACAGACATATTATGAGGCAGCACAAATAAGACAAGTGATGGCCTGGTCATTCCAGGTTTCTTCCAGTGCATGGGTTAACATCGAAAATTTAGTGGCACAGGAAATCCCTATTAATATACGAATATGGGCACTTAATATTAAAGACAAGACAGGAAAGGGCTTGCTGCCGACTACACAGCTGACCATGAAGATTTGGTATAAACTAAGATATAAACGGGGGTTGATATCACAATACTCCTTAAACACAAGTTACCTACAAAATCCTAATTTCCCTCCGGGGCTGAATACATCTTTTTGCGGGCGATGGGGACGCACAGGTATATTCACGATAAGAGATTTGTTGGATGGACGTACCTGGGCACCTCTAACTTTTCAAGAATTAAAAAATCTAATGCCAAATTCCACTTTATATCAATTTGAGTACCTTCAACTACGGCACTTTTTAAATCCGTATTGTATTAATGCAAAAGATGCTGGGAGTACCGCATTTGAAATGCTAGCTAAGAAGGGCCTACCACAAAAGGGTCTGATCTCTAAGATATATAAGCTTCTTAATAGTCCATCCATAACAAGTACGGACTACCATAAGTATATGGCTAAATGGAACTTAAAAACATCGAATCGAATATCGCAAAAAGATTGGGAGAGTATTTGGCGTAATGCAAATCAAATGTGTACATGTATAAGACAAAAAGAACACATCTATAAGATACTTATGTTCTGGTATTATACTCCCGATAGATTACATAAATTATTCCCGGAACATACAGATGAAGCCACTTGGATTTGTGAGATAAATGCGTCATGACTCAGGGTTAATTGAAGAAACTGCGTTATCTAAAGTCATCTTAACTCATTTAATGCATTTAACCTTTCCATTAGCATACCAAAGCACCATTGTGAACAATGGTGAATGCTTTAATTAGATGGGATGTTGTGACGCAGTTTTCTGTGTTAAATGAGATAAATGGGATATCTGTGTTTAGTTATTCTGTGTCAAACAGACAAACCAAAGTGGCTGCATCTGTACGTCTCAATGTTGGAGAAATTGTGGAGAAATAGGCACTTTGTCTCATATCTTTTGGGAATGCCCAATCGTTAAATTAGTATGGTTGGAAACTAAGAAGATACTAGATCGAGTATTGACAAGACCAGTCCCACTAAATATAATTACCTTCCTATTGGGCAGACCCTTTGTAGGCTTAACAAAATTAACAAAATCTAGCCAAAAGTTAGCAAATCAAATTTTGATGGCTGCCCGGATAGCGATAGCATCTAAGTGGAAATCCCCAGAATGCCCGAGTATCAGGTAAATTATTGATAGAGTGAATGCTAATAGACAGTTTGAAGCTAACATAGCCCACTTACAAAATACGACTCCTTAATACCTTAAAATATGGTCTGTATGGGAACTTGAAGGGTTTGCTAAGACACCATAGACTGAATAGCCCCTCTCTTTAGAAATTGTAGAAGATAAACCCACTACCTCATAAGGTTATAATTACTGAGTATTCTATCCCTATAATATATGCAATTAGTGGCAAAAGAGATGGTAGCAGTTAATATTTCCCTTTTTTTTTTTCTCTTTCCCTCTCTCTATATTTACTATAGACGACACAGGGCACATGAACGAATTATCACAGAAAACAGCACATTATTATGATGACACACACACATAAGAGGAACATAATATAAAGGATCCTCAATAAATAAGAGAGTACCCACTTATCAAAGTAACTAGAAACACTGCACACTATGCACTTTATTACCACAATTTTTTTTTTTTCACTCTGTGCAAAATATTCACTTTTATTAATTATACACTTAGACACATATACAAAAACAATTGACAATTGTATTTATATATTTACTAAGAGACACACACTCTTCGGGAATTTTTTTTTTTTTTTCTCTCCTTCATTCTCTGCTTCCATCCTCCACATAAAAATTACAAATTGGGGATAGGACGGATGAAACGGGTTGCTAATATGACTGGAAAAATATGTGGGCTTTAAATGAGAGGTGAAAAGCTTATATATACTTAGAAGCTTCAAACGAGAGAAGCCCCTTATAAAGAAATATAGCCAAAAATGGAGACAAAAAAATGATTAATTATGTGTAGCCCTTCAATGGACATCAAACGAGCTTTGTTGTTGTTTTTGTGATGTTTTGTATCTGTAATTGTATTTGGATGTATTTTCTTTTTTTTTTCTTTCTTTGTTTGTATTCTTATTCTTTTTATCTGAAAAAAAAAGGAAAAAATTTATTAATAAACTATAAGTAAAAAAAAAAAAAAAGGGCACCAATCATCACTAAAACCATTTTCTACGTAAAGACACTAAGGGGCAGATTTATCAAAGGTCGAATTTTGAAGTGAAATATACTTCAAATTCGACCATCGAATGGCCATACTTCGACTTCGAATATCGAAGTCTAAGTTTTTTTTACCGAATATGACCATTTTGCGGTCGAAGTAAAATCGTTCAATCTATTCGAACGATTTCATCGATCAATCGAACAATTTTACTTCGACTACAAAAAACTTAAAAATGCATTTAGAAGGTCCCCATAGGCTAACATAGCACTTCGGCAGGTTTAATTTGGCGAACTATTGAAGTCGAAATTTTTTTAAAGATACAGCACTTTGATTATCGAAGTCGTAGTAGCCTATTCGATGGTCAAAGTACCTAAAAATTTACTTCGAAATTCAAACTTTTTGAACTTCGAAAATTCACTCGAATCCATTTCGACCCTTGATAAATCTGCCCCTAAGTTAAAGTTCAAGAAATCCAATTTTTAAAACAGTTAATATTACTTGTATAATGTAACCCATCAGCTCACTATACATTCTGCAAAATCTCCACTGTAGTCCTGGCTGAGGCAGACATCTTGGAATGCACTCCTTACGTATATCTTTATAGCCCACTGCTGTTCTGAAGTCTTGTATGCTCAGTTGAAGTTACTTGGTTGCCTAGCAACCCTTCTAAACCATTTTCAAATCGGCTCTGAGATCTTGCACATGCTCACTCAACGTTACTTGGTTGCCTAGCAACCCTTTTCAAATCAGCCAAACTTCTGCTGTTCAGTAGTGCTGCCTCCTGCCTGGACAGGTCAGGTAATCTGCATTCCTGCTCTCTACACTTAAAATCTTCTGGGTGCTTCTGTCAGTTGCCCTAATTTGTTCAGACCTGCCATTTGATCTGTCCTTACCTTAGTGTTCTTATCTCCCTTATTTCTTATGTAATCTTATGTGTCTTCTACCATTTCTTATTATTTCTGTATATACTGTATGATGTCTGACCTGCTCTCTGGACTTTTGTTTTAGTCCTCCTAAAGTGTTTGCCTCCTGCCATTTACTCTGTTGGCTTCATACTATATATCCCCAGGCACTCCCTTGACTACGATCCATATTTCGGCAAAAAAAAATTCTCATTTATCTCCAGAAAACTTTATGATATATGATTTTTTTAACCATTTTTTCCATGTGAGCCCCCTGCCAGTCGCTCAAAATTGCTTTCTGACCCCTTCTTTACTCCAAGGGGTCCTCCTGCTAGTCATAGCTCTGCAAACTACTTTTTTTATTTAGCTTTCTTTTCTGCACACAGAATGCTGGCTGGGCAACTTTTTGTAAAATGTATTGCCATGTCTGCACAGTTGCTCCCTGATCTATTGATCCACTCCTGTTTGCCTGTCCTGTTGCTATGATTTATGATTAAAATAAAATCTGATTTATTTTATTTACACAAACCTGTTGTATGATCAATGTTATTTAGTCTACTTTGCTGCTTTGGGTCCTCCTGTTACTTATCCTGAAATATCCAAAATACTTTGGAGCCTAGCTTTATACTACATTTCTTCTTTCTGTTTGCCCTGATGTATGTAAACCCACATGATGGCCAATTTTACCAATTGGGGTCCTCCAGCTATGTGTTCTGATGTATGTAACCATTATTTATTGGCAATTTTACCATTTGGGGCCCTCCAGTTATGCACCCTCATGCATGTAAACATTCTTTATGGCCAATTTTACCATTTGGGGTCCTCCTGCTACTCACCCTGATGTACTGTATGTAATCCCGCTTTATGCTCAAGTTTACCATTCAGGGTGCTTTACCTATACTATAAGCCCTTATGTATGTAAATCTGCTTTTTGCCCTATTTTACCATTTGGGTTCCCCTTTCTACTCTTCCTGATGTATGTTAACCCGCTTTATGTCCAATTTTACCATTTTGGGCCCACCAGCAACTCACCCTGGTGTATGTAAACATTCTTTATGCTCAATTTAACCATTTGGGGTCCTCCTGCTGCTCACCTTTATGTATGCTTACCTGCCAATTTTAGCATTTACTGTACACCAGCTATGCCCCTTGATGTTTGCAAACCCCTTTATAATCTACTTTTCCACTGTTTTTCCTCTGACATGTATTTTGTAAACACATATAGTGGCCCATTTTACCACTGTGGGCCCTTTTGTTACACATCCTGATGTATGTACGTTTTCTTTATGAGAACTGTAACCACTTGGGGTTACTCATCTAAGTTCCTGTGATTTCTGTGAATGGGTTATCAAAACATTTTTGCACATGTAAGCCTTGCAGGTAATCTCTTCTGTTTCGACAGGTTATCTTCGATTATTGGATTGAAAAGATAAAGCTGAGAGTTAATATTCTTTCTTTTCCAGAAGCGGTTGCATATGTATTTCTCCAAACTTTGCATATAACAACTAAAAACAAGTTTCTCCCCAAATTTACAAATCCATTGTGGGATACAGTTAGTCATTGATAGTTGATTAAGCAACTACTAAATACATTTTTTAGCATCTATTATTGTTTTCTTTCATTAATTACACTTATAAATGAAACTTTTTGCATCTCTTAAAAAATTTTCTCCGTTTAGATTTTCAAAATGCCTAAGTGCGTAGTAAGTGGTTGTCCCCACAGAACTGGAATGAAGAAAAATTCAAAAAATATCATCTTGTACACTTTTCAAAAACATGAACAACAGATCAAGACATGAACAACAGATCAAGATGTGTCTTTCCCAAACTGGAGAAGAATATGAGGAATTCGTATGTGTTCAGAGCACTTTACAGAGGATTTTTATGATATTGTAGAGGGCAAAAGAAGATTAAAAGATCAATCCATGCCAACAGTTTTCACAGACAAATTTGAACAGGACTTGGAGGTTCACCCTTGAGTCTATAAAAAAAGACGACATTATCTAACTAGTAGTCTAACTTCTACCTCAACTACAATACAGGAGGCATCCCAACAAGCAGGTGTAACAACCAGGGATGCATCGACACAAACAGAAATTGTGACTTCGTTAATCATGGAAGTGCAGTTTCCGGAGGATGTAATTTTTGGACAACTTGAGTAAATTCAAAAAGAACATACCTACAGCAAGTCATCCTCTCATGTACCGATCAAATCTACACCACTCAAAACAACAGAACGTGTTACTGCATCATCAAATAAATCACCATTATTGGATCTTAATGACAACAGTGCTGATGTTACTGTATCGCCAATAGAACACACACAAGAGTTTACAGATGAAGATATAAATGATCTTATGACATTGTCCATGTAGAAAAAATAGAAGGGACACTTCTCCAGATAACTGCAACATGCATACAATTGTATGGAACAGTCAGTCAAGGATTGGAAACATAGCAGCCGGAAACATGCACTTTACTTTTTAGCGGTTGCAATTATCAAAAAAATCATAATATGATGTCAATTTTTGGATTAGTGCATGTGTCAGAAAGCACACATTACAGATACCAAAGGAAATTTTTATTCATAATGCATGGATTAAAGAAAATGAAGTGAAGCAGGCCATTGGACAGAAAGCACTGTGTATTTGTGATGATGGGCAGTGTGACAGTCCAGGATTTTCAGCTAAATATTGTGTGTATACATTCTTGGATCCCTTCACAGTAAAGATAATTTGAAGTTGTGCAAAGAAGCCAGTGTAGTTCCTCTCCGGCCATGGAGAAATTTGGATTTCAGGAGTGTCTAAACAGAATCATCAATAATGGGTATTGTGTTAAAATCATAGCCAATGATTGTCATTCAAGCATTCAGATGACAATGAGAGACAAATATGATGGCATTCTCCATCAATTTGATACATGGATATTAAAAAAAATAGTCGCAGCCAGCAAAAAGAATTGCAAAAATGATTGGATTATGGATTGAATGTTATGAGTCTGAAAAAAGTGATCCACTTGCCTACGCGGTGTTTTCCATGCTCTAGGAAAAAATGGATCATAAGAAAGGTGTATAAATCTATGTCGACTGTACATCTAGATGAACTTATGAGAACTGTTTTGGAAATAGTGCAAGGAAAAACATATTCCTCCTGGCAATCCTGTAGAGACTCTCTGCCAAGAAACCTTGCAACAGTTGATCGTCCCAACAAACAAGAGGCTGTAAGTGCTCACCTTTCACATTTCCGAAATGATTAAAAGAAATGGCATTATCAGACTTCAGATTACTGAACTTTTAGGATACTTCCTTTTATATGGATATTACATCACCCCTAGTCTTTAAACCATCCTCAGCTAGCTCTTCGCATTGGGCCTTCCCTCCATGGCCAATGCATTAAACATCCTCAGCTAGCTCTTTCTTTGCATTGGGCCTTCTCTCCATGGTCAATGCCATCTTCATTACATCCTCATCTAGCCCTTTCTTTGCATTGGGCCTACCCTCAGTGGCTAATACCATCTTCATTACATCCTTAGCTAGCTCTTGCTTTGCATTGGGCCTTCCCTCCATGGCCAATGCATTAAACATCCTTAGCTAGCTCTTTCTTCGCATTGGGCCTACCCTCGGTGGCTAATGCCATCTTCATTACATTCTTAGCTAGCTCTTTCGTTGCATTGGGCCTTCCCTCAATTGCCAATGTATTAAACCTCCTCAGCTAGCTCTTTCTTCGTATAGGGCCTACCATCGGTGGTCAATGCCATCTTCATCACATGATAAGCTAGCTATTTCTTCGCATTTGGCCTTCCCTCCATGACAAATGCATTAAACAGCATTGGGCCTACCCTCAGTGGTCAATGACATCTTCATTACATCCTCAGCTAGCTCTTTCTTCATATTGGGCCTTCCCTCCATGGCCAATGCATTAAACATCCTCAGCTAGCTCTTTCTTCACATTTGGCCTTCCCTCTATGGTCAATGCATTATTCATACATCCTCAGGTAGCTCTTTCTTTGCTTGGGGCCTTCCCTCCATGGCCAATCCATTCTTTCAACATCCATAAGCTAGCTTTCTTCAAATGGGGCCTTCCCTCCACATAGGGTCAGACGGGCCGGCAGGACACCGGGAGAAAACCTGGTGGGCCCTGGCACTTTTGGGCCCTGCTGGCCCAGACCCGCTTGCCATACCTCCCTCCTTGACATGTAGGAAAAAGGTACGTGCGCACACACGCTGAGGTGTGCCCCCCAGTCTGACGCTGCTTCCACAGACAATTCATTTTCTTAAAAAATTCAATATAAACAATAGAGAAAGTGAAGTCCTAATATGGCTGACAACTGTAGAAAATTAGAAGAATACTCAAGCATAATTAAAATACATTACCCAGAATAATATACAACCATATGTGTTCAAAACATGATACAGAGGATGAATCTAAACACATTGGTTTCAAATAAAGCAGACTCCACTACAAAACTCAGAGGAACACCCTCGAGTCTACAATAAAAATTCTTGGCTAATATTTTAACATAATTTTACTTCAGTTTTACTACAGTTTACATTTACTACAGTTTGAGTAAAGTTAAGTTACCATGGTTATGTTAACACTAATTTCTTCAGCTTCAACTTTATTCCTTTACCTTTTTTAAACATTCTAATTGCAGTTGCCCTAAAAAATTTTACATACATTTTTAATTATTTTTATAATAAAGAGATGTGTGTATGAAACGGCTATAAGGGGATGGTTGGAGGCTGTTTTCTTTTATTTTTTAAATATGATAATAAAACTGAAAGGGCAAGGGTACAAGTGGACTGTCAATCTGCATATAAGTTTACTATAAAATGTTTAACAAACTATATATAAAAGAACATAACTATCAAAGTAATTATATAAAGTATCTGTTATACTGGAATTTTAAACTAGAAATGAAATAGAAAATTATGATAAATAAAACTTTATTTTATATTTGCATATATGTGAAGCTGTTTTTCACATCTATTTTAGACTGAGGAACACCTCATATCTAAAACTTCATTTTTCTTTAAAATACAATATATATTTTCTGATAATTGCGATGCCAAAGTGCAATGTCCAAAACTGGCCAGACAAACAGTAAGAAGAAATTTTCCAACAATTTGTTTTAAAGACATCACAACCTGCATATAAAATATTGGGAACCCTCTGATTACATCTTTAAAAATATCTGCAGAATTCAAGAAGATGTGTGAAAGGGCAGACGATGGAGCCCAAGAAATCTGCTGCGCACCTCTGCTTGTGACAAATGTACATGAAGGAGCAACTGTCAAAGCATTAAACAGTGGGGAAAGGTAGCAGGGAGTAAGGCAATTTAAGGGGGGGGGTAGATGGAGGTTTAATCCTCCTTTCACAAACACATACATTTGTATTTTTTAATGTTAAAAAAATATTGGTTTGATAAGGATGTGTTGTAGTGACAAATCTAATAAAGATAGATGGGTGTAAAGAATTTTATATAATTTAAAGGAACAGTTTAGTGTAAAGATAAAGTAAAAAAATAGGCTGTGCAAAATAAAAAAATGTGTCTAACAGAACAGAACTACTCCTTTTCAGCTCTCTAACTCTGAGTTACCGTATATACTCGAGTATAAGCCGAGTTTTCCAGCACCCAAAATGTGCTGAAAAAGTGTACCTCGGCTTATACTCGAGTCAGTATAAAAGTTACCTAGCTGATCGACGGTACAGAGTATGCAGTAGATAGACTGTGCTACTCAGCATCGCCAGGCCCATACTCCAGGAACTTTGAGTGCTTCCCCATTCCAAGCTACAAGTAAGAGGACTCGGCATATGTGAAGGTGGAGGGGAGGTGTAGGCAGAAGGCGGGACTTTCACAGGAGTAGGAGTTTGGAATCGGGTGGGCAAGGAGCATGCTGCTGTTATGTAACCCTGTTCAAATCATAACAGAGCAGATCATTTGCTACATCTGGCCCGACACTGTTCAAATGGAGTTGCTGCTGCTGCTGCGCAGTAACTTGTCAGGGACAGAGTTCAGTGTAAAGCTTCTTATCTGCTTAGCTCCGTGACTGACAGTGTCCTGCTGGGGCCAGAGTGCGGCAAGATGATTTGTACAGGGTAACATAAAAGCATGCATGTATGGCATGTTAGAGATAAAAGTAAATAGAAGAGAAAGGCACACGGAAAGACAGAGAAATAAATAGCACAGAAAAGGAAGGCAGAGGAATAATGTTAAGAATAATCAAAAAGGATAAAGTGAAGAAGAAAATAGTGAAAGTAAGAAAGAATAACAGAAATTAAAAACATTAAATAGAGATGGTAAATGAAGCAAAAACAGGGATCAGAAAGACATGGAGTAAATGGAGTTGAAAGGTAAAAATGTACTGCACTCTATAACTGCTTTTGTTTGTTTTGCATGGGGGGAAATATTCATGTTTTACTTAAACAGAGTTTAACAGTAGCTGCTGCATTTCTCACTCTAGGCTTATACTCGAGTCAATATGTTTTCTTAGGTAAAATTAGGTACCTCGGATTCGGCACCAGCGACCTGAATGGGGGCCACATGGGACATAACTTTTCAGTGAGTTTGCAATTGATCCTCAGCATTCAGCTCAGATTTAGAAGCACCCACGACCATGTGCCCCCCTCAAGTCACTGATCGGTTACTGCCTTGTAACCAATTAGAGGAAACCAAGAGAACTGAAAAACAGGAAGTAGTATTCTGGTTATTATGTTAGACATCCAGTGACCCCAGCCTTTATACATTACATTTTTGGCTAACTAACTATATTGAAAATAAGTTTTATTTTGTACAGTCTATATATTTACCGAGTTTTTATTTTTATACTGAACAATTCCTTTAAAATACAAACAGAAATTTGTAATTTTGCTTATAAAAAAATAAACATCATTACCAAAACATTCATGTTATTTGTATAGATTATGTTTCATTATATCTCTATTGCCATATCAACAGCAGCATAATCATAGTACTTGAAACCCACATAATTGCTTTCTGGGTCTGGAAATTTATCACGGAATGATTTTACAACACAAGATGGTATTGGACGACGGTTCCTTATTCCTAGGTAGCTGTGTACCCAAAAAATCTGTATGCTGTTATGCGTAGGGACCTGTAAATAATTAGAGAAAATATAAAAAAGAGAAAATGTTTTTTGTTAAAATAATGTATTTTTATACCTATTAACCAGTCCAGTATTACTTTTGGTAACACTTTGAATAACACAAAAAGTAACAGTCATATTTGTTTCATCTAGACATGATGCCCTGAATGTGTGATGTTCACATATACAGTTGAGGCCCTCCATGAACTGGTCAATATTCCCATTTTCTTTGCAACAAATAGATTCTTCCACAGTTGGCATATCTATGCATTTACCACATTTGCACCATGAATGTTTTCCCAAACAAGGATGTTCATTGGTTTGGCCCTCAGATGCCTCTTCGTTAGCTGGCCTTTGAGGATTATTTTGGAAACTGAAATCTGAAACTGAGGTCAGCCCAGATATGCAAAAGGAGGCATCTCTGGGCTGACCTCAGTTTCAGCTCTGCTGTGTGTGAGCACATATGCTGATTGGATTCAAATCAATGGAGCAGGGGCACTGAGCAGATCTGCTTCTTTCAGCCTGCAAATATACACAGTCTGACAGCAGCCAGAGCCTTCAACCAGTGTGTCCATAGTCTTCAACTTACTCTACTACCTCAAAATCAGAAGCATCACAATGATCAGACAGTATTTTTTTTATTACATCCAAATTTTTCATTTTCTACAACATATACATTTGTTGTTAACAGTGTTTACAGAATGAACACACATCACATAAATTAAAATACAGAACTACCCAACGAAATCACAAATGACATATTCATCCTATGAGGGACTGAGCATCTTCTATGCCAGCACTAATAGAATTGAGGAACAAATCTAGGGCATTATCAGACAGGTAAACCCCATCATGAATATAATACTTTGGCAATCTCTCTTCCAGCACCCGCTGTCTTACTGCCAATCCTCCTAAACTAGAAAAACTTGGACTATACCCTATTAATTTTTATTCTACATTTTTCTAAAGATCGGTAGTCCTTAACATACTTCCATGTTAGACCGGAACGTGGAACGCGGAACAATGTCAGACCAGACAATCAATAATTTTGGAAACATGATTTTAATTTTATTTATATCATGCTTCATGTTTTCAATTAGTTCTTTTAAAGGCACTAAGCCCATGTCATTTTCTCCTGCATGTATGACAAGGACATCTGTATTTCCCCCAAGTGTAGCTTTTTATTGACTGTTGAAAAAACACCTGACCACCTCATGCCAGGAACCCCAAACCACCGCAATGAGATATTTTTTTGGGGAGAAACCCAGTTACACTCCTTATCTCTTTAGCGCAGCTCTTTTTCAGGCCCGAGGAATATATGAATGGCCAATTATCCGTACACACATTTTATTTTACCTTTGGGGGGAAAAAAGGAACATACACTGTTAAAGAGCAAAATTTTAATATTTTATGTAACTTACCATTATCATTGTACCATTAGTTAAAAATATGTTTTTATATTTGTGCTTATATGAAATTGCTATTAGTTATAGCATTGTAAGCACAAGCAAATAAGTGTGGGAATACAGTGAATAGCAAGCCATGCCATTTTATTTCTCCATTAGCCAATACGATTTAGTCCAGGGGTGCCCAGGACTTCGATCGCGGTCTACCAGTAGATCCCCGTCATGTTCCTGGTAGACCACGGCCTGGGGCCCGGAAGTGAGAGAGAGAGGGTTAGCTGGCTGGGCTGAGAGCAGAGGGGAAGGACACGGACGCGATGTGCAGAGGGGAAGGGCACGGGAGGCACTGAGAGTGGGCTGAGCAGAGGTGAAGGACACAGGAGGCACGGAAAGTGGGCTGAGCAGAGGGGAAGGACACGGGAGGCATGGAAAGCGGGCTGAGCAGAGGGGAAGGACACGGGAGGCACAGAGAGAGGCCTGAGCAGAGAGGAAGGACACGGGAGGGAGGGCTGAGAGCAGCAAGCACCGAGGGGGAGGGAGTGTGTTCAAACTTTTATAACCTGACAAATCTTGTAAAATGAACATGGTAATTAGGGGGTGTCGCCACAAAAATGGGCCTGTCAAAAATTTCAGATCCGCGTTTTCGAAGTAGATCTCCTGATGGGGGCCAGGTATCGAGAAAGTATTATACAGTGCTTATCTGCCTGTAACTTTCGATAAGGGGTTCAACAGAGATTTTTGATCAATTACCGTTGAATTGTCTTATTTCAGGTGAAAAGTTTTCTGAAAGTGTCTGTATAATACTGCCCCCCATCCAATCAGCATACCATACTCCAAGTTCTTTGGACAGGCTGGCGTTCTGACACACAGAACCATCATTTATCCTTTGTGACAGGGATAGAGTGAACAGGACATTTTCAATAAGAATTATATTTTGGTAAATTTCCACAAAAAAAAAAACAATCCTACTCACCCATCCACATAAAAGACAATCTTACTCTGTATGCATTGTATCAGTTGAAACTTATAAATACAACAGCCGAGCAAAGAAAAAGGAAGATGGAAGAGGATCAATCCGTGGTGCTCACTGGTATAACCCCGGGCAGGTGCAGTTTTCTGCTGATAGAAGCACCGGCCCGGGGTTTGAGGAAAGTAAATTCAATCACTTGGGGGTGCCTAACATTTGCCACCCCCAAGTGTGCCAAGCCTTTCCTTCTCATTTACAAAATGTCCCAGTAGGGACATATAGAGTCCTCCTGAAAAGATTGAAAAAGCCAGTATAGCCTTCACAATATAAACAAAAACAATACAAAGACAATAAATACTTACATGAAATGATTAGATTTATGTAGTTGCTCAGACCTCAGGAGTGTCCACCCAACATTTCTTTTTTTTCGCTGTCCTGTGGTTGTTATTTTTTTCTATTTTTTGAATTAAACTGTAACTTTCACACTTCCTTTTCTTCAACATTGTCCTCTCCCGTGGGCTACAACACTGTTGAATTTTTCTTTCTTTTGCTGCTTTACTAATCCTCACTGCACATATGCATATTGGTCATACTGATCAAAAGTTAGACAACATATAAAGTCTTGAATGTTCAAGGTAGAGAAGGTTAGCCAAACAACCGATGTCGCCAAACGAGCGGATCTCCCTCCGATATGCCCACCTTGAGGTGGGCAATATCGGGCTGATCCGATCTTGGGCCCTAGGGCCCAACGATCGGATCCTTCACGTTCGCAAACGGGCGGTCGGATCGCGGGACCGCATCAACGAACAGATGCGGCCGCGATCCGACGGGATTTTTAACCCCATCCGATCGAGATCTGGCCGACTTTCGGCCAGATCTCGATCGGGGAAGCCCGTCGGGGGCCCCCATACACGGGCCAATAAGCTGCCGACACGGTCTGTCGGCAGCTTTTATCGGCCCGTGTATGGCCACCTTAAGACATACAGGTGCAAATTTGGAAGAAATTTAAGATAGCATTTTTTCCACGATTCGAGAATGGTGTAGCAAAAAAAGTGTGCTAAAATGTTTTGGAATTTGAGTTTGTGAACTGTCATTTTTGAGATTTATCAATTCAGCTTGTATTGAAGTCAATAGGAGGTGTGTTTTCAACATTCAAGCTATTACATTTTTCTAATTCTAATTTTTTTAACAGTAACATGTATAAAAATTTAACATGTATAAAAGTTTTCCAGTTTTTTTTCCATACATATATGACAGGAAAACTCTTGATTATGAAAATAAAACATGAAAAAACTTGAAAGCTGGTTAACAATGACATTTTAAAAGGGGTCTTAACCATATGGCTCACCCCCACAAATTATTTGAATGCTCCTGTAAGGAACGTACCTGGTGGCCTCGTTTATAAAAGCAAAACTCAGAAAAAAGGCTATTCAAATAAGTGAGGTTATTTATTAGACAAAGACAAACAAGACAAATTTTGTCTAGGAAGTTGTAACAATCACACCACAGCATAGTACTTAAGGGTGACAGGAGAACTTCCCAAAGACACTCCTCTTAGAACAAGCTTTTATACCTTTTAACAGAGCATTTACCATAAGAGCAAAGGGTACACAGAAATACCATACATGGTCAAAAGCCCTCCTTCTATATTAGAAGGCATGTAAGCTTACTATAGTAAATATTACAATACCTGTTACATCATTTTATGTTTCCCTGATTCCAATATACACAAACCATAAAATCTATGTCTTCTAGTTTGAGACAGGATGGGTGTTTACAGTTCTGAAGCAACACTTCTGTATCTACCTGTTGTTTGACTTCTGTCTGCAGAGTCTTGACCTTTGGTCAGCATGTCATTGTATGATTACCTAAGACCACTATCATCAGCCTTCCCTTCCCCCTTATCTGCCTTAGGTCTGGCCTTTGTAAGTACCAGGATCTTTAATTTATATTAATAGTCCTCAATACCAGCCATTACCCGTCATGGAATAGGGTGTTCTCATTATTCTATTGTTAATATCATTATTTTATTGACATTGTGCCCTGCACATGGTTATATGTTTAAAGCTTAATAAGAGTGGTGTATTTAATGTGTAAACAGATTTGAAAATTTTGTTTCGCGCTCCAAATATTTAAAAAATGGCAAATATCCCAAATTGCAAATGCAAATATTTATGTGCACACTCTACATTTGTGTTACTCCATGAATTTGGTGGTGAAGAAATATTTGCAAAAAATAATGTCAACGCTATTTTAGCACACAACAACCTCGCACAGACTTGTCAGTGTTCTGTACTGAAATTAGTATTTTTTTTAATGTAGAAAACCAGCGTTCAGTAAGGTGTTGCTGATGATCTCACATTTTGCTTTGAATCTAGTATATCAAAAGGTGCCATTGTCAGTTTTTTTTGTTTTTCTTTTTTAAAGGATTTTATTTTGCGTTTTGAAACAAACAACATACTTAAAAACAGACAATGTAGGCATTAATGATGAAAAGTGCAGTTGGACACGCAGGACCACAACATATCAGATTAAGGCATTCAGGTACACAATTGGAGCATAGGGGCAAATTCACTAAGCGCCGAAGCGCCGAACGCTAGCGTTAATTCGCTAGCGTTTGGCATTTTCGTTACTGCGCAAATTCACTAACGAACGCTGGCGTAGTTTCGCTAGTGTTACTTCGCACCCTTACGCCTGGCGAATTTTCGCTAGCGACGTAACTACGCAAATTCACTAACTTGCGCAGTGTATTGAACGCTACCTTTTACGCTAGACTTCCTTCGCCACCTCAGACCTGGCGAAGCGCAATAGAGTAGATAAGGATTGTTTAAAAAAAAGTCAAAATTTTTTCTAAGTCCCAAAAAACGCTGGCGTGTTTTCTACATTATGGGTGATAGGCTGAAAAAGATCGAAAAAAAATTTGGGGCTCCCCTCCTTCCCCCCTACATTTCCTGACTCATGGCAACTTACCTAGACAGTGGGCACATGTGTATGGCTAAATAAAATTTTTATTTGATGATTTGAAGGTTTTCTAGGCATTTGTAGTGCTGATACGTATTCCTCCATTGAAATTTGAATTTGGCGCCGTATGCAAATTAGCCTTCGCTAGCGTAACTTCGCTTTAAATAGCGAATCAACGCTAGCGCAACTTCGCAACCTTACGCTACCCCTGAGCGCAACTTCGGATTTTAGTGAATTTGCGGAGCGCTGGCGAAACTACGCCTGGTGAAACTACGAATGTTAGTGAATTTGCCCCATAGAGTCTGCTACATATTAGGTTAATGTGAGTATTACATGTTACTTCCAATTCCCACAGGATTTGAGCATGCTTATATAGGATTCAATTTGCTGAAAAAGTAGTAGTTATATTACATATATATTCTCTTATATACTTGCATTTATGAAGACTCTGAGTCTACATCGGGACAGAGCTCTAACCAGGGTTCACAGATTTTCCCAAATTTTCCCGGGCACTGTCTGGCTATGTACGTTAGTTATATCATCGGAAGCCTGGTATTGACCAGTTTTACCCATTGCTTCACTGTGGGGGGTTGTGGGCTCATCCATGTCATGGCAATTTGTTTTTTGGCGTAAAATAGCAGGGTTTTTAGTAAAAGTTTTGCTTAATTTTAAACAGCTGAGGTGGTATTATGCTACCAAATATTTTTTTAATTTACAGCCTAGGTTTTGTTCCTTGCTTTTGCCTACCAGCACCTGCCAACAGCCTGGTGGCATTCTGGGAATTGAGTAACACATTGCTTAGCCACTGTATTAACATCAATGAGGTGGAGAATTTTTGTTTAACGGATAGATTGTGAAAGGGTTAACAAAGGACGGTGATATGTTATATTTTGCTTGTCCATATTATATCAAATAAACGGCATAGTTCATGTTCAAGCCTTTGCCCAGCCCCACATCCTTAAAATGACAAGGCCATAGTTATACTGTATTCAGTAACTTGACATTCAAAAAGTACTTAATTTCTGTATCTTTTCTATTTTCTGAGCACCGTTGTTTTTGTGGACATAAAGTAGGAGAGTATTAAACATGTTCTCAATTCCATAGCAAAATTCTATTTATTAAAAATTCTATATCAACTGACAACAGTTTCTATAAAATATGCAAAAATGTTAAAAAAACAAAAGTAAACTAAAGTAAACTAAAAGATTTTATGGTTCCCTCTTCCAAGGAAGAAGGTTTAAGTACCATGTCATGTGTGCTTAAAACATTGCTATATTAGAGAAAAGGCTTTACAAATATGCTGCAGCTGTTGCACTTCATGGTCCTGGCATGATGACTACCATTGAATTTTAAGTTTTCCTTATTTAAATGTTCAAGTAATCCTGAGTTGGTGTTCCATTTATGAATTGCAATGAGAATGTTTAATTTTTAACATTATTTCACATTAACTATTCCTACATTAAGTTCATTATTTCATATTTGTATTCTGCTGCTTCCATATTGTGCAGTTTCTGTCCAACTCCTCAAGTTATTTCCAGATGGATGATTATTTTCCATATATATTCTATCTAATATTTAATTTTCTCTCAGGTTTGGAGAAAGTTTAAACAGACGATGAAGAACCACCAGGGCAACAATATTTCAGTGACTTCAATACATCCTTTAAATTGCTGGTAAAAATAAATGATGCAGTTCAAGCTAATAAGGAGATTTCATTATTTTATTATAGGGGAAAAACGCATAAAGAGACAAACTGATTGTAAATCTCTGAAATTTTAACAATGGATTAGAATTATATTTTCATTTTAAAAATGGTTCTAGGTTGCAGATTTTTTTCATAAGGCTTCCTATTTGATGAGAGGCATGATGGGATAGGTGATTTAAATACAGCAACCCTACTGCACCTGCCAAAGTCTTTAATTTGTTTTCTTCCTTCAACCAAACATACAGTTATTTAAAATCCATAACAAATTACATTTAAAGGCAAATGGGTACATTGTTATTGTTCACAATACTGATATTTTATAGGGCTTCATTTTTATGATGCAACAACTGCTGGAGCATAACTATTCTATCATTATAATTACATTCAAGCAAATGCAGTAACTGTTCTTAAAATAGGAGTCAATTTTCAGTCCATGACTTTAGACGCTGAACCTAAAAGTAGAGGTAAACAGAAAAAAACCCTCAGTATTGCAGATAAGAACTTTTAACCACTCAGGAATACATTATACACTAAACAAACTGGGTATTGTCAGGGTTTAAAGTAATAGCTTTGTCCTTGACGCCTTTTCCTGTAATCATTTGTTTTACTTCCTTTTTAAATGAAGAGTTAATTGCATGTTAGAATTAATGTTATGCAAAACTGGCTAGCGGAGCAATATAACAAATGAATCGTCTATTGTATTTTTAATTTTCTCCAGTGTTGATCCAGTTATCGGTAAGAGATTGAAGACAATGAGCAAAAATTAACATTTTTTACCAGGAAATAGGAAAATAATTTGAAGAGGAACTATCAAGAATCTGTTAAGAATCCAACAACAGATTAAAAAAAACTTCCCATTTAAGTGGTCACTATCCACCATTAAATACTTAGGGGTAAATATATGCGGAGACATGGAGAAGGCCTATCAAGATAATTACATTCCTTTGTTAATATCCTTACAAAAATCAATAGATAAATGGGGAAAAATTAAAATGTCGTGGACAGGAAGATTACAAGCTATAAAGATGGTCATAATACCAAAAGTATTATATTTATTCCAAGTTTTACCAATAGACCTACCGCAAACATTTTTCAAAAAACTAAAATCGTTGATTACAAGGTTCATATGGAATGGGAAAAAAGCAAGAATTAGCTATAAAACTTTAACGCAACCCAAAGAGAAGGGAGGGATGGCGGCCCCAGACCCATATATATATTATATTACTGTACATCTGGTTAGAATATTAAATTGGACGACGAAAAAAGGGAAAAAAGATTGGAGTAACATTGAACAAGAATGGGGAGATTATCCAACCGAAAATGCACTTTGGGATGACAAGTGGGGAAAGACCAAAACGATAACACAACATCCTTTAATAAAAACTACCCTTAAAGTATGGCATAAGATCAAAATAGATATGCATCTGACCCGGGCTCCATATGTATTACAACCATTGATGCTTAACCCAAACTACCCCCCAAGCTTGGAAAGAGGAATATATCAAAGGTGGGAGAAATGGGAGGAAAAACCCACAAAAATCCGAGATCTGATCAGAGGAGATAAGATTATACCTCTACAGGAAATACAAGAAAGGTGGGGGAAACACCCTAGGGATATATGGGGATATAACCAATTATATTACTTCATTAGCATGAAAAGAGAGAGAAACTGGGACAGACCGCTAACGCAATGGGAAGAGATAATAGAAACTGACCCAGACCTGATGAAACCTCTCTCAAAGGTATACGATATTACAAATTATAAATTACCATCGTTTTGTCGCTCCTGGGAGAAAGAACTGGGAGTCAATATACCAGAACAAATGTGGGTGAATATTTTTAAGAAAGGAAACAAAAAAGCCAGGGCGTCAAAAATGAAAGAAGCAATCTATAAAATAATCACAAGGTGGCATCTAACCCCAGCAAGGCTAAATAAAATATACCCACAAAAGCATCACGGGTGCTGGAGATGCAACGATAAAGTTTGAAATCATTTACATATGTGGTTAACCTGCCCTAAACTGAAGGATTACTGGGAACAAATATTAGAAAGCGTAAAAATAATCACATCAGTCAAGGTACAGATGGAAGACCAAGTAACAATGCTACTAAATGTAAATTTGGAGAACCACAAGATACTAGATGATACACTTACCTTTTATCTTATTCAAGTAGCCAAATCCCTAATCCCAAAACATTGGAAATCCAAGGAACCGCCCTCATTTAACGAATGGATGAGATCAGTAGAAGAAATAAGACAGCTAGAGGAGTTAACGTATTTATATCATAGTAACAGTGTAACTTATTGGAAGATTTGGACCCCGTGGTACAGATTTAGGGAATCATTAGATCAAAATTGAAAAATAAGAGGAGAATAAAGTAGCAGTTAGCAAAAGAAAATATGTATGGAGAACATATACGGAACAAATGTCGAAGTGGTTATGAACAGTGGGACATATGACTAACACACCACCTCCCCAACGCCCCCTTGTATTTATTTTCTGTACCCTTTCCCCCCTTTATTTTGTGTATTGTTTAATTTGTTCTTCTTTTCTTTTTGTATGAGAAAAAAATAAAGAAAGAAATTTAAAAAAAAAAGAATCCAACAACCCTTTTGTTTCAACATTCACATTTGATAAGTTTGCTATTATGTTGTTACCCTTTCTGCCTCCAAAATTATTTTTTCTTATGACCATTTCTCATGGGAAAAGTTATAATTTTAACTTGCACTCTTGTGCTTAGGGTAATTTGAAAAGGACAGGTCTAAAAGTCGTATGGACGTATTTATAAGTAATGTTGGTGCAAATGCTTTTTGAAACACATTCCCAATGAGCCATAAAAAAGACATAAGAGGTCCTCTAATGCCCTAGACATGAGCCCAACCTTCAACAAATGTGGCATGCCCCTCCAATTAGTTTTAAAAAATTGTTCATACATAAATCTTTAATAGTTGGACTTTTTAAGGCAATCCCGCTTTAAAAAAAGAATAGTCGCCAGTGATTTTTTACAACTTTAATGCATTTCCGGCATACAGGATATGATGTCAATGACATAAGATTGAGGAAGATGTAGTTTCATTTTCAATTCGCCTGGTCTGAGGTGGCTAGGAAACTAGCGAATGGGGTAACTTTCAGCAAAATTTGCAGAGTAAAGTGTGCATATCGAAAAATGGCCTGGCGATAAGGTGCGAACGGACACTAGTGGCAGTTGCGCTCTGCACCTGTTAGTGAATTGGTGATGTCCCTGCAGATGGGATTTCTGGTGAAATGACGCTAGTGTCGGCCACTTCGTACTTTATAGACACAAACCTTTTTAACAAATACATAAGTGAAAATGGCTGCACATAGATATTTAATCCACTTCATTTTTCTCATATGGGTGAATTATGGGAATGGCAAAGACTTTCACCAGACCTATCACAGAACTAATCCTTTTGCTGCCTAGTAAGGACAATTCAAGGTCAACTAATGGGAAAACCAAAGAAGACAAGTAGTGATGGGCGAATTTGCGCCGTTTCGCCGAAAAATTCACAAATTTACATCGAAATGCGTAAAACTGCAAAAAATTTGCGAAACTGCGCCGGCGAATAAGTTCGGCCATCACTAAAGACAAGGCATAAATTCCTTTAAAGAAAAATTACTGTTTTTTCAAGTATTCCTATATGGACTTTACAATGTATTGTTGCACGCTCTCTTCTTTTTGTCTTGCAGTCTCCTGAAGATGCTGCATTCAACAATCCACTATTTGCATTTTTCTTAAATGTATATGCATCTTTCACCTTGAAATGTTTTAAGTGTTTAATTAGATTTATACTTGATTAAGTAATAGTGGTAGCTACACAAAGATAACCGGCGGGGAGTGTGCCGCCATTGGGCATTTATAGTTTTTCATGTATTGTAAACTATTGATATCTCAGTCGTATATATTCTGTTTAGTTTACTTCATTCCGAGCCATGTAGTTTTAACTTGCTAGTTTCACCCAACTCATGTCACTGATTCAAGGTCATATTGTGGGCAGCCATTACTTTCCTTCAGAGTGGAAGACATTTTCTACCTTTATTCAGCCAAGGGTGTGAAGGTATTCTGTTTTAACCTCAAGGAAACAATTCCTTGGATCAATTTTTCAATATAGGTCAAGGTGTTAAAGCTTATCTAAAGGCTGTTCTTGTGAGCAAGCTACTTCTATATGTAAATTCAATCCAATTTCTACCACGACTAACTGGAGCAGAATAATGCTGTTGTAGCCCATTCGAGATAAATTTATTGGCTAGCAGCCACAATGACAAAAAATCAGAGAGTCCCAAAAAGACTGCACTACCTGTCATACAAAGAAGAGTATTGATGAGTGTGGGGCTCATTTATAAACAATGGGCAAATCTGCACCTGGGCAGTAACCTATAGCAACCAATCAAATGTTTGTTTTTATTGTTTAGCTGTTTGTAAAAGGCTAGTTTGTAAAAGGTTGTTATGGGTTACTGCCCAGTTGCAAAATTGTGCACTGTTTATAATTAAGCACAAGCATGTCTAATTTCAACTGAATTCATCATTGCCGAATCTGACACATTTTCCTCAAACATTTTTCCCCAGGTTTTGCAGCAAATAAAAAAAAAAAGCCTTTAGACTCATGTATATTTTAAAAAATGTATTTGGTTTGGAAAAAGTTGCAAGAAAAAAAAAATGGCTATTATCTTTAATGAGTTTTGCTCATTTTTGGCAACACAGGACATACTCGCTCCTCACTGCTCAACTACTGCAGCAGTCGTGCTCTGTCCCTTGAAACTAGGACTAGCCAATTATGTCTGCAGCACAAACAACTTTTTCCTGCACATTCACTTCCAGAAAGAAATCTACTACACATAACATATGATATCCTATCTTGTGTACTGAAATCTTTTAGGGGACTGGCACACGCAAAGATTCTGGGAGATTTAGTCAGCCGGCGACTAATCGCCACTTCTTCAGGCGACTAATCTCCTTGAAAAGCCTTTCCGCTGGCTACAATCTAAATCTCCGGCGGGATGGCACTCAGATCGCTTTGTTTTCCGAAGTCGCCCGATGTTGCCTCATGAGGAAACCTCAGGCGACTTCAGAAAATGAAGCACAGCCATCCTGCCGGTGACTTAGATTCTAGCCGGGGGGGATGCTTTTCGGGGAAATTAGTCGCCCGAAGAAGAGCCGATTAACAGAATTAAGAAGGGATTGTTCTTTCTTCTAAAATTTAGGCCAAGGAAGAATTAAGGTGTAAGAGACCCCATATACAATGATACACTGTTAGACTCTCACAAAAGGATTCTTTTCTATATAATACAGACTTTGAGTTGAGCTAAAAGAGTATCAATATTTTCCTGTCACTTGCCATTGCTTACTTTAAGGCATAGATCATGAAAATAACTTAACTCTGCATTAAAAAATAAATCATTAGTTATTTCACTTCCAATGCAAACAAAATAAGTTGGATGCTTTTTCTTTACAGAAGAATGAGAAAAATGGGACATTATTACAGGAAGGTATCAGACATAACTCGCAGGTGCCAATTATATTTATTGCAGCTAAATTCATTTTTATTTAAAAATTACTGACTGCTCCAGCAAAATGTTCTAAAGCCCTTAAAAATGACATTTGTTCAGTTAAAACCTCCCATTTATTTCTAAGGGATTTGATCTGGAAATGACCCATTTGAATGACACAAATCTAATTGATTATTTGAGACTGGTTCTCTTACAATAATCAGTCATAAGGAAAATACATCATTTGAGCTTTATATCTTCCTGGCCAGAGGTTTGTGTGGTTTTGCTTTTCATTTTGCCGCACACTGTGCTGCTTAGATAACGTGAAATAAGATTCAGGTCATATAGACTTTTTATTATATTTCCATTCCCATTTAAACACACTTCACTGCAGTTTTAGCCAGCTATAAGCTGGAGCAAATACATTAAACACCTGATACCTAGTATTGTGTTACTGTATAATGTTGGCCTAAAAATATTATCAATTACTCTTAACCATTTGGGAACTTTGTTTGCGCTCATTCTTGAGATCTTTTGCAACAACCTGTGATGCCTTAGCTTTAAATACTGCATTTTATACTTGTACAGCAAACCAAAATTATTGCTATAAAAATCAAATTTAATCAGCTACATATATAATAACAAAAGTTGAATGAAGGGCATTAAAAGATGATTTGATATTCAAAAATCCAGGAAAATCTTCTTTTTAATTTCTCTGCATTAAAAAGATGTCAGATCCCCTGTCAGAGCTGTCCTTTTTTTTTTTATAAGTGGAATTAAAACTGAAGATTATGGGGTTTATTATCTAAAATCCCAAAATTTCTCACTATTTTCTTAAAACACTTGTGCACATTTTTCCTGTATTTCTCAATAAATTTACTCGAAAAAAATCAGGTGCGGTAAAAGACTTGATAAAATCGTGAAGAAAACAGAAAAATACATTTTTCGTATTTGTAAAAAAAATACAAATTCTTCAGATTATTGCACGAAACCCAAAGCAGATCATGATATCTTTCAGTTGTAAAAGGGACATGTGCCAATGACTTCTACATGAACTCGGCAGGTTTGAGATAAGAGTACTTTTTTTTCCGACTTTTAGAAGCATCAGGGTTTAATAAATCTAGAGAAAAAAAAAAAATTTCCACTCAGAAAAAATGTTATACCCTTTAAAACTCCGACCATAAAAAAATCGGACTTTAATAAATAACCCCTAAGGTGTTATTTATCAAAGTCAGATTTTATCTCATGTTTTATTCCGAATGAACCCACAAATTGAAGGTTATTTATCAATATTTCTGATTAAATGGTATGTATTATACGATTTTTTTATAAAGTCCAATTTTTTCGGTGTTAATCGTAGGATTTATTTTTTATATTTTTTCATGAAAAAATAGTGATATTCGGAAAAATTAAATGGACATTCCTTACCATACTTTTTTTTTAACAAATAGGAAGTTCTCCAGCGGCCATTTTAGGCACACTGACGTGCAATGCTTTCACTTGAAGTAAAAGTGCACTGAAAGGAGGTGGTTTTGGAGGCTGCCCAAACCAAGTTTTTGAAAATGGACAGAAGTGGTAGGGAGCATGAGCTTGGGGGGAAGAATTGGGGGGAGTATGAAGAGGAGGAAAGGAATCAGGACTTGTTTGAGGGGGGGCTGGAGGGGGAGAGCAGGGTCTCCACTCACACAAGTCCTAAACCACAGGGGGGTAGTAGGGAATCACAAGGGGAGGGCATAGGGAGGATTAGCATGTGGAATAGGAACAGGCAGGCTAGGTGGGGGCACTGGAGGGAAAGGCCACCAGACCCTGGGGAGGGGGAGGCCCAACAGGCCTGTGGGCATATTGAGGGCAGGGGGGTTAGGGAAGTAAGGGTAAACAGGGGGTTGGTAGGGGGACACAGGGCAGGGGGGTTGGGGTAGGAAGAGGGACCATGGGGGGGAGGTATAGGTAGGGGGACCCAGGGTGGAAGTAGGGGGAGGGAGGAGGATGGCCAGCAACCCTCGGGTAGAGGGGTGAGGAGTAGAAAGAGGACCTCACTACCACCGCCCGAAACACAGCAGAAGGAGGAAGGAGGATGGACCAAGCCACAATTGGCCCCCGATTTTCCAGTGAGGAGAATGCAGCAATGGTGGATGAGGTTATCCGACGATGGGAAATTTTGTTTGGTGCCAACAAGTATCGGATCAATGCAGCCAGACGCAAAAAGTTATATGTTATCACAAATGTCTTGTCTTTCTTATGGTGAAGGAGGCCCCTAGTTGATGTGCCTTGAGACTTTCCCGTCTGCAAAAGTGATATCGGGGAATGTCCAAAAAAGCATTTTAAAAAAATAAATAACACAGCTATTAGAGGATATAATGAATGCTCAGACCAGGTTTATGATGTGCCCTAGGGTACCAATTACTATTTCTTTTGGAATTGTTTTTTACATAAAATATGATACCTTTGTCAGAAATACATCTTGTTGGATGTTACAAGTATTTGTAATATATCTCAATATATTTCATAAAATACTTACACTTCAGGAATGTTTCATGTTTTATTTATTTTGGTTAAAGATGATAATTTTTTCAAGCCTATTCTTTGAGAAAGGCAAGAAGGTGTAAACGATCTTGGTAAAAGATATTATTTCAGTCAGTATGTAGCATCTGATTGGTAGGAACACAAAAAGTGGGGTCCCAAATATTAGCCTCGTTTCCCCTTTAAAAAATGGGGTCCCATATATTAGAACAGGTGTGCCCAAAAGGTAGATCGGGATCTATGGTAAAATATGGAACATGGTAAATTAGTTGAGAGTGATCTCTACAGGAAACCAATAGAAGGCAACACTTTACTCCATGCAACAAGTTGCCACCCATATCATACAATAAAAGCCATACCATATTCACAGTTTCTTTGTGTTAGGCGCAATTGCACAAATGTCAATATATATCTATATATATCAGCATGCAGATGAGTTAAAGAATAGACTCCTAAAGAGATCCTATCCCCAAGAGATTATCCAACAAGCCTATGAAAGGGCATCCATGTGCACTCAAACAAATCTTATGACAGTTAAAAATAAGAATAGCAACAAACGACATCACACTAAAGTTAATGGAAAAGATACACTTTATTTTTCCACTGAATATAGTAAGGAATTTAATCAAGTGAGGTCTATCATGTATAAGTATTTACCATTTTTATATGGTGATCAAAAATTAAAAACAATTTTGGATAATACTGAGATTAAATGTGTTTCACGTAGGGCCCCAACTTTGGCTAATATTTTGTCACCTAGCCTTTGCGTTACAGATAGACAATGAAATAAATAAAAAATACTATGATGGGAAATACATGGCTTAGTGTGGCAGGGACTTTCCATTGTAGTAGATATTCCTCCTTGACCTATCATCTGCATTTGATACAGTTGATCACTCTCTCCTGATGCAGATTCTCTATTCGCTTGGCATCCATAACCAGGCTGCATCTCGGCTCTCTTCTTACCTTTCTAACCGATCATTCGCTGTCTCCTATGATAACAAAACCTCATTCAGTCCTGCTTAATGTGGGGGTGCCACAAGGCTCTGTACTTGGTTCGCTGTTGTTCTCCCTGTACACTCTGTCTTTGGGAGATGTCATACATTCATTTGGCTTTAATTATCATCTGTATGCTGATGATACCCAAATATATTTATCCACCCCTTCATTAACAGCTGAAACAGAGGCTCAGATCTCTAACTGCCTCCTGGCTATTTCAAATTGGATGAACCAGCGCCACCTCAAACGCAACCTAACAAAAACTGAACTTATCATCTTTTCACCTAAGCCTGGTCCTACTCCCCTATTTACTATCTCTATTGATGGCATGCTCATTAATCCTGTCAACTCAGCTCGCTGTCTGGGGGGTAATCTTTGACTCCTCTCTCTCCTTCTCTGATCATATTAACACCACTGTCAAAACCTGTCACTTTTTCTTACGCAATACTGCCAAAATCCGTCCCTTCCTTTCACCTGATACATCCAAGACGCTCATGCATGCTCTCATCCTATCCCGACTAGATTACTGTAACCTTCTACTAACTGGCCTCCCTAACTCC
Organism: Xenopus laevis; assembly: GCF_017654675.1. Lineage (NCBI taxonomy): Eukaryota > Metazoa > Chordata > Amphibia > Anura > Pipidae > Xenopus > Xenopus laevis. The sequence goes on along the minus strand of NC_054380.1, from coordinate 121,424,569 downwards.
CATCTCTCCCCTCTACAGTCTGCATTAAACACTGCTGCAAGAATTATCCTCGTCTCATCCAGAAGGGTACAGGCCCCTCCGTTGCTGAAGTCCTTATCATGGCTTCCTATAAAACAAAGTATAACTTATAAACTCCTCCTCATAACCTTCAAAGCCCTTCATTCCTCTGCACCTAGAACTACATCTCATCTCTTGTCTCTCTATATGTTCCTGCTCGAAACCTCCGCTCCTCTCAGAGCAACCTCTTGGTTGTACCCAGAGCCGGACTGGGAGCAAAAAGCAGCCCGGGCAATAAACAAACAAAGCAGCCCATGTGTAAACACACACACAGACACAAACACAGAGAGACACACAAACAAAGAGACACACACACACAGACACAAACACACAAAAAGACACACAAACACACAAACACTGAGACACACACACACAGAGACACAAACACACAAAAAGACACACAGACACACAGAGAAACACACAAACACTGAGACACACACACACACACACACAGACACACACACACAGACACAAACACACAAAAAGACACACAAAAACAGAGAGACACACACACACACACAAACACACACAAACACAGAGAGACACACATACACAGAGAGAGACACACAAACACAGACACCCCTACCTCTCTTAGGAGCTTTGTGAAACAGCACGGAACTCTCCGACACCTCCCATCCCGTCTGCTGGCCAATCAGAGGGACTTTGCCTTTCCCTGACTGATCTTAGGAGGTGGGAGGAGGGAGGAGGAAGGAACACGCAGCTGCTTGGTGTGTCTGTGAAGGAGAACCACAGCGTGCATGCTGTAAGTGTCTCTACCTCAAATCGCCACAAAGCAGAAGCGGCCCATTTCATAGGTAAATGGAGCGGCCTTTCTGGAAATTGCCCGAACTGACAGATTGTCAGTCCGGGCCTGGTTGTACCCCCACTACTACTGCTGTTTCCCGTATCAAACCCTTCTCTCTTGCGACTCCTTATATTTGGAATGCCATTCCTGAATCTCTCAGGAGAGAATCCTCCTTCAATGTTTTTAAAACAAAACTCAAAGACTACCTCTGGGAGCACAGGGATAACACCTGAACTGGCACTTATATAACAGTGTAACAAACTGTAACCCACAGCACCTTAATACCCCTCTGAATTGTGTCTGTTTGTTACCCTCCCATTTAGACTGTAAGCCCTATGGGGTAGGGTCCTCTAGCCTTTTGTTTCCTTGACACTGAACACTTAATCTATATTGTAATTATATTTTTTATATTTATGTGAATTGTATTTCTAATAACACACTTATTGTTACTTTTTGTTCCAATGACCCCTTGTTTGTTACTACTAGTTTATTGTTTTGCTGTACAGTGCTTTGCCCTCAAGGAGCGCTTTACAAATTAAAATATACATACATAGTAGTAGAAGATGCCTAGTAGTAGAAGATGGAGTTATTAATAATGATAAGCAGTTTATGTCTCATGTTACAAGACAAAAATATGATATAAAAGGACATTTCAATTGTAATAGCAGGTCCATAATTTATTTGCTGCAATGCACTAAATGCCAAATCTAATATGCGGGAACGTACTACTCGTAAATTAAAAGATCGTGTGAAAGAACATATTTATCCCATTAAGTAGGAAAACATTTTTTGCATTGCTGCAATAGTATTGCAAGCTATTTCCAAGTGCAAATAATAGAGAAAGTTCTTCCTTCAATTAGACAGGGTGATCTGCTAACTACCATTAATCGCCGTGAGGCATTTTATATCTTTAAACTAAGGACCAAAAGTCCTGATGGTCTTAATAAAAGATGGGATATAAACTGTTTTGTTTACATTTTTGACCAATAATACTGTAAAAGGAGAGAAAAAAACTTTTCTTAAAAACTATCCATATATTAAGTATTGGCTATGAAGAAAGTTTTTTATTATACTTAATATTGATATTAAATCTCTGATACAGATGCTTTGATACTATACATTCCTCATAAAGGGATATATGTGTTTTTGTACAGCTTTACTTCCCCTTTAAACATGTTCCCTAGAGGGAGTGCTTGAGTATAAAATGCTTTTGTTTTCCATTGGACAAAATTTGTCATGTGATTTGATCATTGTATATTTAAATGTTGTTTGAATTGTACATCATTTAGCCTATGATTAAGGACTAGTTGTATCTGAAACGAGTCAGGCAATGATGCGTCTACATGATTTTATGTAATCTTTTCTAATAGCAAAATAGTAAAGGAGAAACATTTTTTATCAGAGGTGCGGTCCACATTCTTGTGATCTTATATACAGCCAATAGACGGCTGTCATTTCACACAAGACATCCCACTAATTGATTGGTTATAAGTAGCCTTGGCATACAGTGAATCTTTGACAGGAGTCTCAGTAGGAGTGAAGAGACAGTAGTGAGACAGTTGGAGATAGCAAGCATGTCAAGCCCTGACTACCAGGATGCTGAAAAAGAGGGAGTGTCTGGAGGAGCCAAAAGGAGCAGGAATACAAAGTTTTCTTATGAAGAAAACTGTGCCTTAGTGTACACTGCAGTTGAGCACTGGCATGAACTCTTTGGCCAGGATGCCAGCAAAACTGCCATGGCCAGGAAGAACCTGCTGTGGGATAAGATTGCTAGAATGATGAATGCAGTGTCCTTCCACAAGTGAGGCATAAACTGCAAGAAGAGAATCAATGACATCAAATTTCAGTTAAAGAAAAAACTGGGTCAAGAGGCAAAATATGCAAGAGGGACTGCAGGGGGTCCAGCCCTACACCTCAAATATTTAGCATATAAGGAAGATTTAAAGAAGGTCATTGGCCCAGATGTAGTGGAAGGAATCCAGGGTCATATTGATACTGATCTACAAGGTAAATGTATTGTCTTTTCATAATCTGCCGTCTGTGGAACAGACACCCTAGAAGAAAATAATGCTGAAGGATAGTATTGTTCACTCATGTGTGTTCATATGTTGCTATAAAGACATGTTTTAAGATATTTTTTTCTTTTCTTTAGATTATATAATACTGGAGACAGTTGAATGTCCAGATGTACATTTCTGTGCTTTGGAGAGTTGATAGTCCAACAGAATTAGGCCAACCTGGTAAATTTTGTGTCAACTTTTATGTGTGTGTGTGTTGGGTATGTTAGTAAGAATGTGTGAGTGTGTGTATGTAAATGAATATTCAAAACTATATCTAATTTTTTCTTATAAGAAAACCGTGAAACTCAAATCTACGAGGAACCTGCTTCTGGATCTGCAGCGGATCATGACTGTCCCCTGGCAATAGCACCCCAAAGGAGTACTGGAACTTTTTCAGCAAGAAAAAGAAAGAAAAAAAAAAGTAAGCCTTTTGCTTACAACAGTGAACACCTTGAAAACTTCACAGAGTTAGCGAGGTCATATATTGCTCTTGGGAAAAAAAAGTGGAAACAATTTTCTAGGCATATGACTCATTTAGAACAATTCCAGGCTCAAACACTGGAAAAGCTAGAACGACAGAATGAGTTCTGGAAAGAAATCAATAGTGTTTTAAGACAAATTGCTGAATGCAGCCAGGGAGGTCCAGTATGCAGTAGCTTTGCAGTTCAAACTGAGGAGCCCGCAAGGGCACTGGAGCAATCAGACACAGTTACCTGTAGGGGTGGATGGAGAAGGGATGGGAGACATGTTAGGCCACCTAGGCTTACAGACCTTTAAATTTCATTTTTTAAATATTATATCTTATGTGTTTTTGAATTTGTTTAAATAAAGTTCGGCAAATGGTTTTCATACATCGAAATATTGTTTGTTTTATTTTTAACATTTTTAATACTGACCTTTAAACTGTAAGGTAAGATTGCTAAAGGAAAATGGAAAACCCAATAAGTGGATAGAATGTGGGACACTTGGATTAAAATAGATTCTAATGGACAGCCCTTTCAGTAACGGAGCTTTCTTAATTATGGTTTATTATCATACTTGTATTACATTTTATATGAAAAATACAGTTCCCTTATATGTAAGTATAGTCACAGAAATATTGCTTGTGTATAAAGGCACTCTACTGACAGGCCCAATGTCCTACTCCTACAGTATGCTACTCCCCTATTTGTTATTTTCATGTCTATTTTTTAGCATGTGTAATCAGCTTTGCACTGGTTAATTTTTTCATGTCTAAAATATAAATCATTTTAATGGGTCAACTACAAAACACAGAAATATTACACCAAAAATACTTACCTAAAAGCCAGGCATAAAAAATCCTAAAAGCCAGACAAAAAATGATCCATTTTCATGACTTTCTTGTTTATGCTATAAAAAAACAACATTTTATATTTTGCAAAGAGATATTACTGTTTTACTCATTCTGCTATTGGGAATTCTCTAATATTCATCAAATATACAGAATTTCATAATAATATTGTTGCCCTGGTTGGAATCCATGCCTTCAGCCCTTTTTATAGGCAACACACAACAACTAACACATTGCAGGTCAAAGTACGTGTATGTATGAATAAACTATATAAAATAATAAATGAAGACCAATTGAAAAGTTGCTTATAATTGGTTATTGTAAATTAACTTCACCACCTCTTTAAATTCCATGTATATATGATTGATTGAATAACTGAATGTATATGTGAATATGCAAAATGTGTTTGTAGAATAATCGCAAGTATTGTTTGGCTATTATCAGCATCTTATCCAATACACAATTATCAGCAGCTAATCCACTACACAAATTACCGCAACTATTTAAACATGTCTAAAGATTAACCACAACTGTAACATTATGAAAATTTGCACAAACTACATTGCATGTGAATATTTTGTCGCAATGACATCACGCGTTCACACGCCGTGCAAGTGAATATTTTGTCGCAATGACATCACACGTTTACACGCTGTGCAAGTGCGTCTTCATATGCGCAATATCCATGGCGGGAGTAAGTGGTCTAGCAGTTAAGGAGGCTAGATATTTAGCCAAATATTTGTTTAGGCATCACTATGACACCCAAGCACTTGGCACAGTAGGGGTGCATGAAATAAAGCGCACCATTATAAGAAAACGTGCGCGCAAGATGCACCGTAAGTTTGATCTAAATATAGAGGTGCGCAATATACAAAATATCTGATCAGACCTGAAAAGGCGAAACCAGACACTGATAGCTGAAGTTCACGCAGGTAATTATTTCTATATATTGTTGGATGACCATGATTTCTAGGTCAAAGGGGATATGTTCAAATAGTTGTTTTTAGATGATTGGTAAGTAGGTCAATGTATTTATTATGGTGTCTACAGCAACCAATGACAAGTTTTGCTTTTGTAACTGGAGACATCCATTAGATGTTATATCACCAGTGGTGTTTGACAATGTTAATAAATACATCCATAAATGTACATGCAATGTATGAACCACTCCATCACTACATTTTTTTACTGTCCCAGAACTTGCTGATGATGCAGAACCACTGGCAGAAATGGAGGTCCAACCCCCACTTGTTCATGAGGAACTTTAGCCAGGTCCCTCTGGGATGCAAATACATAACATTGGGACCTGAACAGATGAGGGGCCAGCAGGGCCAGAAATGATGCACTTGCAGTCCACCTTGGACAATGTGAAGGCTTCAATTGAGGAGATAAAGGCTGATGTGGCAGAACTCAAGGACAAACTATTATGATCTTTTTTTTTCTATTGTACATATAGTTTTCACAGAATTGTCTTTTTACTTTTATGAAGAAATAAAAGTATTCTGTACAGCCATTACTATCTGTATTGTTATTTTTCCATGCATTGGCACTGTCCTACACTTTCAGACAGGGAAGATTAGTATTGTTTTGTTACAAGAAATAAAATATTGCATACTGACCTTTAGACATAATGGTAAACTGTCTTTACTTCAAGCAGAAGTTGAAAAAAATAGTTGAAACTGGAAATCATAAAAATCTGGTTCAACCAAACTTGCCAAAAAATTGGTAAAATCACAAATCTAAAGTCAAAAAGAAGAATATATATTAGCATAAATTGCAAAAATATTGCAAAATTTACCCTCATTACAGGTGATTCAATGGTATAGAATGGATTAAGTCAATCTAAGTCAATTTCCAGTTGACCATCATTTTTAGAATTATTTGCCATCCTATTATTTTACACTTCCAAGTTTTTAGGCTAGGGACACACGGTAAGATTTGTCGACCCGCGATTTTTAAAGAAGAATTGCAGGTGACAAATCTCCCGCAATCATCAGCCATAGAAATGCATTTAAATCGCCGGTGGCATGATGTATCGCTAGTCGCCCAAAATTGCCTCAGAAAGGAAACTTCGGATGACTACCATTGCAATGGAAATTTCAATGCATTCCTATGGAGGTTTGATTGCATGAGATTTTTTTTTTATTTACCTCCTTGGACCTCTTTTATTACGGAATGGTTGCGCCTTTTGAGGTCTGATCATATCTTCTGTAGATTGCGTGCTTCATGTCGAGGTTAAACTTGCGCTGCATTTTTTGCACAAGTTTCCTCATGATCCTTCTTTTAATATTGTGTAACCCAACTGTCCCCATAGGCTTGGTATCATACTCATGTCTCAAGAGGTACTGACTCCTGCCATTTCTGATGCACAAATGAAGACGTACAGGCACTTCGCATTCACGCGTGATGTCATTGTGGGAAAATATTTGGTTGAATGAATGCTTCCAGCCATATTTGTAGCTTACACAAAGCAACATACCCATTAATGTTAAAGTACATGTATGTATATATATATATATATATATATATATATATATATATATATATATATATATATATATATGAATCTGATGAATCTGCTATGCTTTTGTGCAAAATGTGTTTGTAGACTATTTGCAAGTATGTGGTGACAATTATCAGTAAGAAAAACGACAGCACTTTAGCAACTGAATGCAAGTGTTATGTTGCGAATATTCTCATAATCTGCTATGTGCGAGAATATTTAGTCACAAGGACTTTCCACGTGTGCGCTCTATCTGCGCATGCGCATTCATTTGCAATCATTTGAGTAAAAATGACAGTAGCCTCAGCAGTGATGAAGCAAAATATATTGCACAATTTCTTCCACGAAATGACCACGACACACAACCTCTAGGGACAGTCGGCGTTCATGATATTAAGAGACGACTGATGCGCAAACTTGCACGCAAGATAAATCGCAAGTTCAGCTTGGACAACGAAGTACGGAACTTGCAAAAAAAATGGTCTGATCTTAAAAGGCTTAAAATGGTCTAATCAAGCCATTATAGCAGAAGCCCAAGAAGTAAATATTTTACATAATTGTTGGATGGGCATCATGTGGTCAGAGATAGTTCAACTTTAAGGTAACTAGAGTGGGCAATGCTATGCAATGTTCCAATTGGCCTAAAATGTTTCTGGGATTAAACTTTTTCCTTCCTGTTGCCCCAAATGGGACCTGGATGACCACATTTAATAAACCAACAAAAAGACTACACGTGTTGTTATTGCTACATTATCTTTGTACTGAGGCCTCTCCTATTCATATCATCCCTTATTGAAAACAGTGCATGGTTGCTAGGATACTTTGCACCTTAGCAACCAGACTGCAGAACATGCAAACTGGAGAGCAGCAGCACCACCACCGGAAGAGCCAGAAACATCACCAGCCGCAGCAGAGTATGATGATGCCACAAAAAATTCCGAAAAGGATCAGTCAGGTTTGCAGGAAGTTGGCACCCAAACAGACAGTGAGCTGATTTATTTGCCAGTGCTGGCAGAAATCCAGCAAGATCTTGTAAATGTTAAAAACTGCCTGGAGGAAATGAAGGCAGACATTGCTGCTTTAAAGACTACAAAAGATTAGGCTTTGCTGTTTTTTTTTTCTTTTGTACATATGATCTTCAATACCAGTTTAGTTGCACTTAGTCTCTGCACTCTCTCCAGCTCATTTATATCCCTCTTAAGGACTGGAGCCCAAAACTACACTGCATACTCCAGGTGAGGTCTTACCAGGGACCTTTAAAGAGGCATAATTATATTTTCATCCCTTGAGTTTATGGCATTTTTTTATGCAAGACAGAACTACCAGCACACTGCCATTTAGTGTAAAACTTGCATTTATATTATTTTTGCCAAAGTGCATAAACTTGCATTTTTGACAACATTAAGGGGGTTATTTATAAAGGTCCGAATTTATCTCAATATCGGCTGCTACAAACTCCGATCTAACCCGCTCGGGTTTTTAACGCTTATTTATTATTACATTTTCCCGAAAATTTACTTTGCCGGAAAAGCTCAGATTTTCATGATGTTTTCTTGAATTTACCGAAATCACAGAATTTTTCTTAGTTTTCACCCGAAAGCTCAGAAAACATTGTGAAATTGCCCTAAACCCCCGACACAACCAAAAAATCAATGGGACAGTTCCCATTGACTTTTATGCAACCTCGATAGGTTTGAGATGCCATGTTTTTATATTCGGGCTTTTTAGCCCTCAGGGTTTAATAAAGTCAGAATTTCGGGTATTCGGAACTTAGTAAATAACCCCCTAAACCTCAATTTCCAGTTTGTTGCCAAGTTTTCCAATTTAGTCAATTCACTCTGCAAAGTTGCAGCATCCTGCCACTCCACTAACAACACTGGTCCAATTAGAAAATGTTCCATTTACTTTTTGTAGTCTATCTTTCAACCAGTTCTCTATCCAGGTACAAATACTATGTCCAGGCCAACATTCCTTAATTTAACCAGTAACCTTCTGTGTAGCACTGTATCAAATGCTTTAGCAAAGTCTAAGTAGATCACTTCTACTGCCATCCCAGAATCTAGGTTTCTGCTCACCTTCTCATAAAAGGAAATTAGTTTGTCAAGATCTATTATGCATAAAACCATACTGGCACAAATTCATAATATTATTATTTGCTATGAAGTCCAATACCTTATACAGGTATGGGACCTGTTATCCAGAATGCTCGGGACCTGGGGTTTTTCGGATAATGGATCTTTCCGTAATTTGGGTCTTCATGCCTTAAGTCTACTAGAAATTCATTTAAACATTAAATAAACACAATAGGCTGGTTTTGCTTCCAATAAGGATTAATTATATCTTAGTTGGGATCAAGTACAAGCTACTGTTTTATTATTACAGAGAAAAGGGTAATCATTTCTAAAAATTTGGATTATTTGGATAAAATGGAGTCTATGGGAGACGGCCGTTCCGTAATTCGGAGTTTTCTGGATATAGGGTTTCCGCATTAGGGATCCTATACCTGTACCTTAATAATCCTTGGTTAAAGCTTTCCTACCACAGACTAACCGGCCTATAGTTTTGAGGCTGAAAATGGGATCTCTTTTCGAATAGCGGCACCACATTAGCAATATGCCAGTCTCTCGGGACTGTGCCAGACCTCAGTAAATCCTGTTTAGTTTTTCTTTTATTTTACATTTAAAGGAACAGTTCAGTATGAAAATAAAAACTGGGTATATAGAAAGGCTGTGCAAATTAAAAAAATGTTTCTAATATAGTTAGCCAAAAATGTAATGTATAAAGGCTGGAGTGATGTGTAACATAATAGCCAGAACACCTACTTTTCAGCTCCATAACTCTGAGTTAGTCAGCGACTTGAAGGGGGGGGGGCACATGGGACATATGTGTTCAGTGAGTTTGCAATTGATCTTCAGCATTCAGCTCAGATTCAAAAGCAACAGATATGCACAATTTGGCCCACCTTCAAGTCTCTGATTGGTTACTGCCTGGTAACCAGGGTAACCAGTCATTGTAAACCAAGAGAGCTGAAAAGCAGGAAGTAGTGTTCTGGCTATTATGTTAGACATCCAGTCACTCCAGCCTTTATACATTACATTTTTGCCTAACTAACTATATTAGAAACATTTTTTATTGTGCACAGCCTATTTACCCAGTTATTATTTTTACACTGAACAATTCCTTTAAAATTGAAGTTGCAAGTTTTGACTATCAGTGTTATCCTTTCATATTTATTCTATTCTCCTATCATTGGTATTGGTCTAGCCTGGACCTAATACTGTAGAGCAATTTGAAAGCAATGAAAACACATCTACGAATGAAAACCCAATTGCAAAAACAATAAGGTGAAAATACTGGATAAATGGTATAACATTAATAATTATTTTTTCAATTACACTGAACTTACTAGACTTAAGGGGATACAGATGCCTACAAATTAAAGTTTTTTTTTCAAACATATAACATTGTCATTTATATGAGTATTTAGACAAGCTTTATAATTTTTCCATAATAGTACTTCATGATGCTTTTACATTACCTATCAGATCCCCCAAGTTACTCTAGGAGGGGGTTGCCATATTTGTGCTACAGTAGTCCATTTGTGTAGGTTGAAAAATAGATTGGCAATGCAGGCAGGTGTAGGAACTTCAAGTAACAGTTACTTACAAATGCAAACCTGAGAAAAATTATTGTGACCTACAGTTGACTTTTTTGGGTTATTTATGAAAGCAATTTCAATTATGGATCCGCACACACCAATTTTCTGCAGTTTTCTTTAATTTTTATTCACCACCAATATCAACGTTTCGGGGGGTACAACCTCCCTTCGTCAGGATATACATTTAAATGTGAAAAAACACCTTTATAGGCTTAGCTCCGCCTACATTGTTACATGTGATCTAATTAACATCTTTCTATATTTCCCCATCTGGGTTTCAAAATTTTTAAAAATTCTCGTAGTGTATAAACAGTGATTAATAACTCGTGAGATTTTCTCTTATACAAAAAAGTAAAATATTAAATACTTTATAAGTTGTTGTGATATTCCCCTAGTAAAAACAGCCCTATACTTCCACCCATACCTTTTGTTTTCAAACAGTAAATCCATTTAGTCAGTGAATCATTTTCTACCTTTGTTGTAATATTATTTTCTCTCTATCCCCTGACTGTTCATTTCTGTGAAAAAATAGAGGGATAAAAACATTGTATCAAAAAGTGTAATTAGAGTAAAAAGGACAAGAAATTTAGGGTTAAGACACTCTGGAGAATGTGTATGTTATAATCATAAAAAACATGCCAAACTGAAATTTTCATTGAGACCCTTTGGAGTTAGCGTTTTGAGTTGCCATATCCAAAAGGCCTCACGTCTTAAAAGGTTCCTTTTAAAATCATTGCCTTTATCCTTTCGAACCACTTCTAAAATTTGCCATCTTAACTGCGATATGTTATGTTTCATTTCAAAGAAATGTTTTGCTAGTAGTGTTTCTTTCTTATATTTCTCTTTTTCTTTCCCTTTAACCTCACTTGTTTCTGGTTTAAAATTTCTTATGACACTTTTATGTTCATACATTCTTAGTTTGAAAGATCTAGATGTTTGGCCCACGTATCCTAATCCACAGGGGCATTTTAATAAATATACTACACCTTCCGTATCACATGTGGAAAAAGATTTGAGTTTTATATCATGTCCTGAGCTCGGGTGTTTGCATATATCTCCTTTAATCACCCCGCTACAATGTCCACAGCTATGGCAGGGAAAGGTTCCACTTTTGTTAGAAACTTTTTTATGGGTGGGTTTCTCCCCTATGTCAGTTCTGATGATCCCATCAGAGATTGTCTTACCCCTCTTAAAGCTAAATAGAGGTTTCTCCTTAAAAAGTTTGCCATATACTCTATCTTTTTGTAAAATGGGCCAGTTTTGTAGTATCGCCTTCTTTACAAAGGTTGAATGGGGACCAAATGTTGTCACGCATGTTAAATTTTGTTTTTTCTTTCTATTTATTTTTTCTTTCACTTTTAAACATTCTAGTCTATCTATACCCAATACCTCTTCTTTGATCTTTTCTAACTCCCTTCTATCATATCCTCGTTGGTTAAAGTTTTTTATCATTATGTCTGCCTGTTCTTTGTATAGTTCATCAGACGAGGTGATTCGTCTCGCTCTGATGAACTGACTTTTTGGTAACCCTTTCATTACTCCTGCTGGATGATAGCTTTCTCTGTGTAGGAGGTTATTTCTGTCTGTTTGTTTTCTATACAAATCGGTTGTAAAAGTCCCCCCTTCGTGGGTAACCTTTACATCCAAATAGTTTACTACGTTTGGACCCACATTCATGGTAAATTTAATTGTGTCATGTACTGTATTTATGTAGTTATAGAATTCAGACAATAGTTCTCTTGTACCTGTCCAAACCATGAACATGTCGTCCACATATCTATACCACATGTCGACGTATTTACTATATACAGGGTGCGATAAAATGAATTCATGCTCAAATTTATGCATGTAAATATTCGCATAGGATGGTGCCATGTTGGCACCCATACTCGTGCCCTGTATTTGTAAATAAAATTTGTTGTCAAACCGGAAGTAATTACTTTTTAATATTAGGTCTAGACAATCACACAAAAAGTTAACCTCCTGTACCTGTAATTTCTCTTTCTGTAAGTACTCCCTACAGCATTCTATCCCTTCCTCGTGCCTAATTGATGTATAGAGATCCTTTACATCTATAGTGCAAAGTATTGCTGTGTCTTTCTTTAAGGTGGTATCTTTTACTAATTTCAAGAATTGGGTTAGTATCTTTAAGGCATGTATCTAATTTCGGGAGAATGTCTTGTAGATATGTATCTATATATATATTGCTAGGGGCTGCAACAATGAATCCACCCCTGATACTATTGGTCTTCCCGGGGGATTGATTAGGGTCTTATGAATTTTCGGTAAGAGGTAGAATACTGGTGTTCTCGGATTATCTTTGATCAATAAATTCTCTAGCTCTGGTGTTATACTCCCTGCTAGACACGCGTCATTGAGGAAAACCCTTATATCCGTTTTTAATTTCTCTGTCGGATCCTTCTGCATTTCTAGGTAATGGTTTACATTGGATAGTTGGCGCTGTACCTCTATTAAATAGTCATCTTTATTCATAACCACTATACCTCCACCTTTATCCGCTTATTTATGAAAGGTCAATTTACTCTAATAAATTCTAATCAATTTTTTGCTCCAATTGGAGTCTATGGGGCATAATTTTTACAGCAAAAGTTTAGTTCAAGGGAAATCTACCATTGACTTGTACATGAACTCGGCAGGTTTTAGGCGGTGAATATTCGAATTAGAACTTTTTCCACAGTTTAGGTGTGATAAATCTCACATTCAAAATCAAATTCGAGTTGGTGCTGTTGAGTTGAGATTTATTATGCTCTGGAGCTGCTAACAATTTGAATCTGAAAATACTAACTAAAACCTATTGAAAGCATGTAATAGTAAATTGCAGACAGTCCCTTTAGCAATTGGAACATGCTTTTTACCTTCAGGATTCTCAATAGTGCGCTGGTTTTTAGTTCAATCTAATAAATTTGATTTTTGTAGTGACAATTTGTAAAAGTTCCAGATTTTGCAATTTTTTGTTGTACCGATTTTTATCTAGAAGTTTTATTGGTAAATTAAGAGGATTCAAGTGTTCATTGAAATTGATGTTATTTTTTGTCAAGGTGCTTACACAAAATCAAGAAACAAAAAGGGTGAACAAACACACACATTTATATATTTACACAGCAGGGTTCTTTTTAAATATAAGCATAGATAATTAGAATACAGAAAAAAAGGAAAAATCTAATGATAGTTTCCATGGTGTAGCTCCTGAAATGCTGCTCATGGCATGAATAATGCAATGAGGATTAAATCACAGTGGCTGATGATTGGGTTAATGCTTAGGCCATTATATATTGATTAAGGAATTGTTGAATGAATAAAACATTGGGGATTAGTATATCTTATGAGATATGTATTAATTAGTTTTCTGGATGTGAATGGAAAGATGTTACTCATAACATAGTATATGTTTGTAGATATAAATTCACCAAAACTCTACACGAGTCAGGAATCAATAAGTAATGAATGAAATGAAAGTCACTCACTCACTCACGCCTTCTACTGTGTCAACAGCGTGTTGGTGAAACAATATGAGTATTGTGATATAATGGTATAGAGGTTCTCCTTATGCCCCCGCAGGTCCTAGGACCTTGAACAAAGGCCTTGTGCCAGTTGTAAAGTGCAGAGCCCTTGGCCTGAAGAGGAGGAACAGGGGCAGGCATCCATTGTGCCTAGTGGCCTGGGAACCCTTGTTTTGTTTTACTAAAATTTACTTTAGAATTTGTGTAACCACTAGTATTGTTTAAGCTATACTGGTGACTGTTACTTAAGTGGAAACCACATTTCCACATTGCCTTGAGAATGTGCACAGGTGCAAAACGCATGGGGAGGAGGGAGAGAGGGCATCCATGTCTGCCCAGAGAAGGATTACCCTGCACAAAGTAGGTGTGTATGTTTTTTTAATTAGGAATGCTTGCACTTATAGATCATGGCCAGGATTATACTTTTTATTAAATCATTATGGGTTTTAAAACATTTTTGTGGAGTTGTATGAGGCTGTTTCATGGTAATGAGGTTTCTGTGCGAGTTTTTTTAAAGCTACAGCACGTTGTTGATGTCCTAAATATTTTTATTAAAGTACCTATTTTTGTGGAATATTTCAATATAGCATTGTGCTTGAGATGTGAGCATTTTACCATTTAACTGGAATTGGTGTGGTATTGATAAAGATGTATTTAGGACTTTATTTCAGAGCGCTATTAACTAGTTTATGTAGTTTATCTCTGATGACTCTGAACTCTACTTTCTGTATATTTTATAAATCTTGATCACTCAATAGGACAGCAGAGTTCATCGTTGATATTTGCTTTTGAAGGAGGAGATATTTCACACACTGCACTTTCAATGCTGTAGTACAACTGAATGCTGGGCCTAAAGGATAGTTGTGAGAATCATAGTGAAATTGATTATTTTTTCTCCACTACATATACCTGGGAGTTTTTTCTATAAAGAGTCGGGGAGCAACACAAACATGAAAAAAGTTCCTGGGGTGCCAAGTAAAACCCAGGATTGGCAAAGACTCACATATGAACTGGAAGCCTACAGGAGGCTCTGTTTGGCAGAATAACTATTTTTTATGCAACCAAAACTTGCCTCCAAGGCAGGAATTCAAATATAAACACCTGCTTTGGTTGGTGAGCAACATGTTGCTCAGGAGCTACTAGTTGGGGATCCCTGCTCTATAGGTATAAAATTCGAAATTATTTCACCAAATAAAGCATCAATATTGATCAAAAGGTATTAACCTTGACCACATAATTACTTCCACCCTCCCTTATATCAGTCTACTACTTTAGCACTACTTGTTTTTGGACCTAACCTGTAAGAAAAAAATGAACCTTGGAAAAATTAATGGACTGCTCCTTTAGCTCCTCTTTAAGTTACATACTTAAAATGATAAGACTTCCTTTGGAAATACTGGTCTTTGACAGGTGAGGGATTAAGCTTCATGTGGATAAAAGTCTTTTTTTTGCTTTGATCTGATCCCTAACAGGTTGAAGTAAAGAGTCTTATTTTAGTTGACAGACTCACAGAAAAATACAGAAAAGTGAAAAAAAAAGAAAACCTACCATTTTATCACACATTAATCCAAATATATCAGAATTCAATTAGGGAAATGCACATAAATTATCAATAGAGGGCAAAAACATGTTAATGTATAAACAGTATCTACATTACATAGGTTTAACCTATCAGGTGCTTAAGCTTTACGTAAGCACTGACATAATTAAACCAAATGTTTAATGAATTTTAAACTCAACTTGCACAAATATGTAAGGTGACACTGACATCAAAGGGATATAGTTGTGTTTGAAAATCCTATGTAATATTCAGTAAAACAAGTAGCTATAAAAATTTTAAAAAAAGTCTTTTGCATGGACATTTTTGCCCTTGAACTTACCTTACTCTTGTAGCTTTTTTCTTCCATTACAACTACAAATTCTCTATACTCATGCAATTTAAAAACAATTTATATCAAGTTAAAAAAAAATACACATTAGTTACCCCTCATAAAAACACATGCTTAGCCAGCACTTAAGCATAGGCAATCAGGGAGACAATTACATACATATATAGTATGTAGTAGAATGTACCCTATCTCCCTTAGACATTAGTTTCATGTCCAGAAATTCAATCTCGATGAATTTTGTCAGTTAAGTGTAAATTCAAAATGCTCCTATTAATTATCTGTACAAAGTCATTAATTTTTTTCTCTACCACCCTCCCAAACACATCTCTGCAGAGATGTGGGGCTCCTCCAGCCAACCCATATAAAGGTTGGCAAAAGAAGGAGCAAATTGTCTCCCATATCTGTCCTACTTCTTTGCAGGTAAACTGTGCATCAAAAACAAAATTATGTTCCAATAAAAATCTTACGGCCAGAAGGAGGAAGGCTTTAAGTTCTTTTGAATGGTCACTATATTTATTTAGGTGGTCATTTATTGCTTCCAAATCCTTTTGGTGAGGAATCGAGGAATACAATGAGGCCACATCTACTGTGTCCCAACTGTACTGCTTATGCCAATCGATAGCCTTAAGTTTCAAAAGTACATGCAGTGTCTCTCAAACAACTACCTATCTCATTACCAAAGGTTGTGGGTGGGCTTCTACCCATTCAGAAAGATGTTCATTCAATGACCCTATACCAGATACAAAAGGTCTCCTTATTGGGGGCCTCTGTTTTTAAGTACTTTAGGCAAATGATAAAACTTGGAAATAACTGGGAACTTAGGTACAAGGAAGTCTCTTTCCAGACCACTAATTAGGCCCTCTTTCAAAGCTGCCTCTCCGATGGTCACCAATTCACAAAGGAAACTCCTATTAGGATCCCCTTTTAAAGGTATGCATGACTCAAAGTCCCCTAGTTGTTTTAATCTTTATAAGTTCCTGCTAGGAGAAAAAGACAATCCTTTACACCTGTATATGTACTGGAGAAAAACATTTTGATGACAAATTTAGTACTTTCTCAGAGTCCGCTTCCATAGGACATTTCTTTCCCGATCCCTCTCCCTTGGCTCTATTGGTTCCTCTTGCTCTCCACAAAGTTCTGTTGGTCTTCTTGCATGTCCACTTTCTGTTTTTGAACCTCAAAGTTTTCTCTTTTCCTAAAAAAACTTTTTTTTTTTTCAATTCTATTTACCAAAATCGCATTACATGCTTGAAAAACTCACTGTCTTAGGAGTACTCGTGGTTTTCAATATTGATCTCTGAGTGTAATTACTAAAGTTTCTTCCCTCCCGTTTACTCTGTAGCGAAGAATTAACTTGATCTCTGCCATAGTTCATAGTATCTCTTGTATTTTATCCATAATATCTAATTCTAACGTTTTACTCTTTTTTTCTTTGTATTGATCTACATCTTTCCAATCTCTTTAATTCAACTTTCAACTGATCATGTGCTTTACTCTTATATTCTATCATCAATTTATACAAGCAATCAGAAAGTATTTTGTTCCAGCTTTTAACAAACACCTCATCTTTGTCTACAACAGTGGGACATTTCTTTATCCTTAACCCACGAGGAATCATTTGTGTTTCAAATGTCTCTAAGGAAGCTATATCCCACCATGCATACATTTCTTTCATCAATATGCATTCAAAATCTTTAAGCATCCTTTGTGTGTTAACATTAGCTTGTGAGGCATCCAAGCTGGAACCAAACTCTTGATTAACTTTAGAAACCCATGTATTACAATCGTATAAATCCTCCACATTTGTGTATGCACACAGTGAATAAGTGAAAAAATGTAATAAAAAAAAAATATATTTTTTTACTTTTATATTGTGTATATACACTCAATTTAAATATGGACTGTGGCACAATCATTCATCCAATGGGCCCCATAGGTAACATATCACCCAGATGTGTGCAATAATTGGCTTGTTAACACTAAGGGGGTTATTTACTAACCTCCGAGTACCCGAAATTCCCCAAAATCTGAAAAATTCGTGATTTTTTTTTATTAAATCGGACTTTCAAAAAAATCATGAATTTTTCGGAATTTATTAAACCCTGAGGGCTAAAAAGCCAGAATATAAAAACATGGCATCTCAAACCTGTCGAGGTTGCATAAAAGTCAATGGGAACAGTCCCATTAATTTTTGGTTGTGTCGGGGGTTTCGGGCAATTTTACAATGTTTTTGGAGCTTTTGGGTGAAAACTTTGAAAAATTCTGAGATTTCGGGGAAAATAAACGAAAAAAATCGTGAAAATCTGAGCTTTTCCTGCAAAGCAAATTTTCAGGAAAATGTAATAATTAATAAGGGTTAAAAACCCAAGCGGGTTAGATCGGAGTTTGTAGCAGCCGATATTGAGATAAATTTGGACCTTGATAAATAACCCAGTTATTACCCAGATAAATTCATTCAGTGACCTGCTATCAATTGTTAAGTATTTACACACATATTAACGAGTACCAATTAACCCTTTAACTGCCAAGTACGTAGCTCCTACGTTCTTTGAAAAAAGGCTTTAAGTGCCAAGAACGTAGGAGCTACGTTCTTTACTAAAACAGCTCTCTCTCTGCACACACTGCAAAATCAGCGTGCAGAGAGGAGCAGCTAGCAGCAGAACCCCCTAGGCAACGAGCTTACCTGAAAAAGATCGGCGATCCTCCACTCCAGAGTCGCAGAGAGACGCAGCAACAGCAGCAACCGATTCAGCAGCTTCCATGTCCCAAGCAGCACAGCACATGTTCCTGCTCTGCCCACGCACTTCCTGGTGTAGTGACTCAACTGAAAAGCACTGAAAAGGACTCCTCTTCATCTAGATTTGGTAAGTGCCCCTTTTTTTACTTATTTACAGGTATTTACAGGCATTTACAGGCATTTACATATACACAGTACACATACTAGTAAAAGTAGTTTTTTGGGTTTTTTTTGATTTTCTGATTTTTCTGAGTTTTTTGTTTTTTTAGTTCATTTTCTAAGTTTCCCTTATGTTATTTCCCTAAAAACTTTAGATTTCACAGCATGACTACTGGATCAAGCATTCTGACCTCTAACCACGCTGTCGGATCAGTTATTTTGTTATTTCGTTGATTTTCCTAATTGTATTTGCTTTTTTGTGATTTTTATTGCAGTTTTATGTTTGCATTGTTTTTCCTTATGTAATTTTTTAGCCTCATTTACACTTTGATAATTTGGGATAGAAACATATTTTTAGCAACTCTGTGTTCGTCAGAATGTGTACTTTCCAAAAATATATGGTTTTGGGGGGTCTTTGTACTGTTAGGGGGTCTTACGGCACATTATATGCAGTCAGAGTGCTATGTTCACAGAAGGCGAATTGACAGCTGAGAAAATTCTTATGCACTGTTTTTATTTGGGGTCCGTACGTGCCCACCTGCTTTGGTATATTTATGCATATTGGGCATCAAACTGTTCAGTAGACCCTTGGCGTCAATATTTAGGGTGTTTTCTAATTGTATGTAAGAAATTGGGTGAGATAAATGCGACCAACTGCAATATTTTTAGGCGATTTTCAGAAATATCATAAAAACCACTGCCTTTAGCGTTGCTTTGCAGTATGTACATTTGGAGCAGAAAGACAGTTTTAGCAAATTTTTATTCGGCACAAGGCGTACTTTCCAAAAATATATGGTTTTGGGGGGTCTTTGTACTGTTAGGGGGTATTACGGCACATTATATGCAGTCAGAGTGCTATGTTCACAGGAGGCGAATTGACGGCCGAGAAAATTCTTATGCACTGTTTTTATTTGGGGTCCGCACGTGCCCACCTGCTTTGGTTTATCTATGCATATTGGGCATCAAACTGTTCAGTAGACCCTTGGCGTCAATATTTAGGGTGTTTTCTAATTGTATGTAAGAAATTGGGTGAGATGAATGCGACCAACTGCAATATTTTTAGGCGATTTTCAGAAATATCATAAAAACCACTGCCTTTAGCGTTGCTTTGCAGTATGTACATTTGGAGCAGAAAGACAGTTTTAGCAAATTTTTATTCGGCACAAGGCGTACTTTCCAAAAATATATGGTTTTGGGGGGTCTTTGTACTGTTAGGGGGTATTACGGCACATTGTATGCAGTCAGAGTGCTATGTTCACAGGAGGCGAATTGACGGCCGAGAAAATTCTTATGCACTGTTTTTATTTGGGGTCCGCACGTGCCCACCTGCTTTGGTTTATCTATGCATATTGGGCATCAAACTGTTCAGTAGACCCTTGGCATCAATATTTAGGGTGTTTTCTAATTGTATGTAAGAAATTGGGTGAGATGAATGCGACCAACTGCAATATTTTTAGGCGATTTTCAGAAATATCATAAAAACCACTGCCTTTAGCGTTGCTTTGCAGTATGTACATTTGGAGCAGAAAGATAATTTTAGCAAATTTTTATTCGGCACAAGGTGTACTTTCCAAAAATATATGGTTTTGGGGGGTCTTTGTACGGTTAGGGGGTCTTACGGCACATTATATGCAGTCAGAGTGCTATGTTCACATGAGTCGAATTAACAGCCGAGAAAATTCTTATGCACTGTTTTTATTTGGGTTCCGCACGTGCCCACCTGCTTTGGTTTGTCTATGCATATTGGGCATCAAACTGTTCAGTAGACCCTTAGTGTCAATATTTATGGTGTTTTCTAATTGTATGTAAGAAATTGGGTGAGATAAATGCGACCAACTGCAATATTTTTAGGCGATTTTCAGAAATGTCATAAAAACCGCTGCCTTTAGCATAGTATTGCAGTATGTAAGTTTGGAGTAGAAAGACAATTATAGAAAATTTTTATTTAGCAGAATGTGTACTTTCCAAAAATATATGGTTTTGGGGGGTCTTCGTACTGTTAGGGGGTCTTACGGCACATTACATGGAGTCAGAGTGCTATCTTCACAGAAGGCGAAATGACAGCCGAGAAAATTCTTAAGCACTATTTTCATTTGGGGTCCGCACGTGCCCACCTGCTTTGGTATATCTATGCATA
Organism: Xenopus laevis; assembly: GCF_017654675.1. Classification (NCBI taxonomy): domain Eukaryota; kingdom Metazoa; phylum Chordata; class Amphibia; order Anura; family Pipidae; genus Xenopus; species Xenopus laevis. The sequence goes on along the minus strand of NC_054380.1, from coordinate 121,403,731 downwards.
TTGGGCATCAAACTGTTCAGTAGACCCTTGGTGTCAATATTTAGGGTGTTTTCTAATTGTATCTAAGAAATTGGGTGAGGTAAATGCGACCAACTGCAATATTTTTTGGTGATTTTCAGAAATATCATAAAAACCACTGCCTTTAGCGTTGCTTTGCAGTATGTACATTTGGAGCAGAAAGACAGTTGTAGCAAATTTTTATTCAGCAGAATGTATACTTTCCAAAAATATATGGTTTTGGGGGGTCTTTGTACTGTTAGGGGGTCTTACGGCACATTATATGCAGTCAGGGCGCTATGTTCACAGAAGGCGAATTGACAGCTGAGAAAATTCTTATGCACTGTTTTCATTTGGGGTCCGCACATGCCCACCTGCTTTGGTATATTTATGCATATTGGGCATCAAACTGTTCAGTAGACCCTTGGCGTCAATATTTAGGGTGTTTTCCAATTGTATGTAAGAAATTGGGTGAGATAAATGCGACCAACTGCAATATTTTTAGGAGATTTTCAGAAATATCATAAAAACCACTGCCTTTAGCGTTGCTTTGCAGTATGTACGTTTGGAGTAGAAAGACAGTTTTAGCAAATTTTTATTCGGCAGAAGGTGTACTTTCCAAAAATATATGGTTTTCTGGGGTGAACCTAGTTTTTTGTACCTTTGCCTGTTGCAAAATGCTGTATATGTGCTGATTATGCAGTATCTGGAATTACAGAACTCGTATGGGGTGTCTTCTTTCTGGGGGCCCCTATACGCCACATACTTAGGGGTACCTATGCATATTGGGTATCAAACTGTTCAGCGTACCCCAGACTTTCATGTTTAGGGAGTTTTATATTGCTATATTGATATGTAGGAGATACAATGCTTTAGAGTTGGAGTATTGAGGAGATTTTTGTATATGTCATAAAAATTGCGAAATGTAGGAAAGCTTTGCGGCTTGGTACTTTGGAGTAGAAAATTGTGCATACCCATTTTAGATTTGTCAGAATGTGTACTTTCCAAAAACATATGGTTTTCTGGGGTGAACATAAATTTTTGTACTTTTGCCCCTTGAAAAATGCTGTAAATGTGCTGATTTTGCAGTATTTGGAATTACAGAACTGTCTTCGTTCTATGGCCCCTATACGCCATATACTTATGTGTACCTATGCATATTGGGCATCAAATTGTTCAGCAGACCCTTGGCTTTCATATTTAGGGTGCTTTTTCTTGGTATATAATGATATGTGGGAGATACGATGCTTCAGAGTTGCAATATTGAGGTGATTTTCTGTAATGTCATAAAAATTGCCAAATGTAGGAAAGCTTTACGGCTTGGTACTTTGGAGTAGAAAGACGTGCATACCCATATTAGATTCGTCAGAATGTGTACTTTCCAAAAACATATGGTTTTCTGGGGTGAACATACATTTTTGTACTTTTGCCCCCTTGAAAAATGCTGTAAATATTCTGATTTTGCAGTATTTGGAATTCCAGAACTGATAACTCGTATGGGGTGTCTTCGTTCTGGGGCCCCTATACTCCACATACTTAGGTGCACCTATGCATATTGGGCATCAAACTGTTCAGCGGACCCTGGGCTTTCATGTTTAGGGAGTTTTATCTTGGTATGTAATGATATGTGGGAGATACGATGCTTCAGAGTTGCAATATTGAGGTGATTTTCTGTAATGTCATAAAAATTGCCAAATGTAGGAAAGCTTTGCGGCTTGGTACTTTGGAGTAGAAAGACGTGCATACCCATATTAGATTCGTCAGAATGTGTACTTTCCAAAAACATATGGTTTTCTGGGGTGAACATACATTTTTGTACTTTTGCCCCTTAAAAAATGATATAAATGTGCGGATTTTGCAGTATTTGGAATATTATTCAAATTGCAGGTGAGTGATTGCTCACCAAAATGAATTACACCTCAAAGGAGATGTTGATGATGAATATAATAGATCTGTCACTTAAATTAAAGTGCACTTAAATATGAAGTGTGAGAGTTGTTTTAACAGAAACCAAATCTGGGGATACTGAGCAAAGCAACCCATCTATTGCCCACTGGTCAGCAAATTCACTCAACCGGCCAGTGAACACTGCCTGGGTGTACTCTGCTCGGATGCGGGAACGCACCAGCACCCGGAACAAAGCCTCTACCGGTAGAGGATTCCCACCCTCCAAACATTGAATTCTAGACTTATGAATGGCTAGTTTGGCTAAAGCTAGGAGCAAGTTGAAGAGAAGGTCTTTCTCTCGATTGTCCCGGGATACTGGGCGTCCAAAAATAAAAACGTGAGGGGAAAAATGTAACCAGAACTGCAGATGAAGTTTCCTCAAAAGAGCCAAAAGAGGTTGCAGTCTAGCACACGAAAAATAAGCATGAAACACAGACTCCCTTTTGCCACAGAATGGGCAAGCAGCTGTGGAGTCTGTAAAATGGACCAGGTACTCTCCTGTGCTCAAAGCACCATGGAGCACTCTCCAACTCAAGTCTCCAGTGGGTCTAGGCACCAGGCTGGAATAAAGGGCTCGCCACTGGGGTTTCTCACCCTCATTAAACACCCGCCTCCAGATGGTATCATAGCGGGAGACAAGAGCAAGAAAGTGTACAGTGTGGAGCATGAGGGAGTACAATAGCTTTCTTGTCATGTCATAAAAGCACGTCGAGGTAAAATTCTCCAACTGGCTCAAGTTGGGAGAAGGAGGTGTGTCAGGGGATTGACGGGTCTTGGGTGCTATTTTTATGGCTGGAGGTGGAGAGTTCCAAGGTGGATGTGGTTCTCCACCACGTAAAACCCCATCAATAAATGAGTGAGAGTCAGGAGAGAGGTTATTCTTGATCTCCTGGAGCAGACGATGTGGAACTCTAGTGGTAAGGTACCCCATGCGTGGCATAACTGCCCGAGCTTCCACCCAATCTGACCTCTCGAAATCCAGGAAATCCCCAACTCTGGTTAGCTGAGCCCTGCAAAGGCGGTGACGGATGCTGGTGGACTCCAACATCCTAGTCTTTAAAGATGGATTGTAAAGTATGGGCTCAGTTAGAATGTCCTCCCCCTGAATGCCTCCTTGCCTTAGCACAGTCACCATGCTCCAGGTCTTTAGAGTCTCTTGGTAATAAGCCGGCAATGGTGAGAGGCTTCTTATGAATCCTTCAGGTTCGATGACAAACAATTGCCGGTCATACCCCATGTTGCGTACCTGATGATAAAAGCTGGATGCTAGGGTACACCACTGTGGAGAAGGATCTGCATACAAGTATCTCTGTATCTGCTGGAGACGGAAAGTATGTACTTGAGAGCGTATGCATACAACTCCCTGTCCTCCCTCTCTCAAGGGTAGGCTTGAAACACCTGCAGAGACCCAGTGCTTTCCCATCCAGAGAAAGTCCAGCAACCTTCTCTGGATTTTAGCAATGAATTCTTGGGTTGGGCTAAGACATGTCAGCCTATACCAGAGTTGAGAGGCTACCAGCTGGTTAATCACCAAAGCCCTCCCCCTCATAGAAAGCATTTTAGCAAGACCCTTCCACTTTCCCAGGCGGGTAAGAACATGTTCCTCAAGTTCAATAAAATTCTGTGGAACAGGACGCTCTTCAGCTGACAGATAGACACCTAAATATTTGATGACTTTAGTCTCCCACGAGATGTCGCGAAAAGCAGAAGGCAAAGAATCTACATGTAGAGGACCTTCCAGAAGGCCTGAGCTCTTGGTCCAGTTGATCCGAGCTGATGAGGCAGCAGCGTAAACCTCTTGGCATTCTTGTGCTCGCTCAAGATCAACTAGGTCCTGGGCCACAAGGATGACATCATCAGCATATGCTGAAAGAACTACCCTCATGTCAGGTTCCCTGAGCACCAGTCCTGTAAGCCTCTTCCTTAGTAGACACAGGAAAGGCTCAATGGCCAGTGCATACAGCTGTCCCGACAAAGGGCATCCTTGTCGAACTCCTCGTTTGAAGGCCAGAGGTGCAGTCAGAGACCAGTTGATTTTAACAAGACACTCTGCAGAGGTGTACAGTGTTTTTAGATAGCTCACAAACTGTGGGCCAAAGCTATAGGCTTGCAGAGTGCCTAAAAGATATTGGTGATCTACTCTGTCAAATGCCTTCTCTTGATCCAGGGAGAGAAAAGCGAGAGATAGACCAGCCTTCCGGGCAAAATGTAGTAAATCCCGAACCAGAAAGACATTGTCAAAAATTGTCCGGCCGGGGACTGTATAGGACTGGTCAGGATGAACCACCTCTGCCAGCACAGACTTGAGCCTGAGTGATATAGCTTTGGCTACAATTTTATAGTCTGTGCTGAGCAATGAGACCGGTCTCCAATTCTTAATAAGGCGGAGATCCCCCTTCTTAGGTAGCAGTGATAACACTGCTCGACGACACGAAAGTGGCATCTCACCGGTCTTGAGGGCCTCATTTAGAACCCTATGGAAATCATGTCCCAGAGTATCCCAGAAGAACTGGAAGAACTCTACAGTCAATCCATCTAGCCCTGGAGATTTATTATGGGGCATTAAGTGGAGTGCTTGAGAGAGTTCATTCAGAGTGATTGGTTTTTCCAACCTCTCTCTTCTCCCCTCGCTGACCTCTGGAAGCCCATTCCATAGCTCCCTGCAGGCATCTGGAGAGATGGGATCAGGAGAAAAAAGGTTCTGATAGAAGGACCGGGCTCTGTCCCGGATAGCCTCCGGATCTTCAAGGGGGGTGCCATCCTCCGCAAGAAGGCATGTTATTTGTTTTCGATTCCCCTTCTTCTTCTCCAGAGCATAGAAGAATCGTGAGCCACGATCCATATCGCAGAGTAACTGCATGCGGCTTCGTACATAAGCACCACGAGCCTGTCGATGTTCCATGTTACGCAGAGTCTCTTTCTTTTCTACATATTCACACTGTATGGCTTGGTCTTCAGAGCCTGACAGCCTTTGCTCAAGATCAAGCACCTCCCTATTCAGAGCCTCAATCTCTGCATTTTTCTGTCTGCTCAAACATTTTGTATACTCTTGACACAAGAGCTTTAGGTGAACCTTGCCTACATCCCACCATTGACTCAGTGTGGCAAATTCATCCTGATAACCCTTCCAGTCTGTCCACATTTCCCGGACTGCCTTTGCAAACCCTTCATCCTTTAATAAGCTGTTATTAAAGTGCCAATAGGCTGCTTTGGGCAGAGATGGTGCAACTGCCACTATCAAAGAAGCACAATTGTGGTCCGAGAAAGGTGCCAAGCTAATATTACTGGACCGAACTCGTGACATAATATGGCTAGATATATAAAGCCTATCAATCCGGGACTGAGACACACGGCCATCCCTCACCCTAACATAGGTGAAAGCATCGGTTTCTGGGTGTTGTTCTCTCCAGATGTCTACCAAGGAGAAATGGGCAATGAGTTCCCGCAAAGCTGACTCAGATGAATCCCTTTTCTGGGGAACATTCCGGTCCCGAGCCTCAAGGGTGTAATTGAAATCACCCCCTATAATCACGGCTTCATCTGAGTCAATTGTCTCCATATAGGCTGATAAACTTTCAAAAAAATACTTTCTCTCTGGTCCAGTAGTTGGGGCATACAAGTTTATCAGATTGTATGTTCCACTAGACTCCCGGACCCGGAGATGTAACAGACGGCCTGGGATGACAGAATTAACACTCAGTACCTCTGGCTGGAAGGATTCTGAGAACAAGGTCACCACCCCACATGACGTCCATGTGAGGTGATTAAAAAAGATTCTACCCTTCCATTCCAGATGCCAGGTCGCTTCAAGCTCCTGAGTGATATGGGTCTCTTGAAGGAAACTCACAGAGTACCCTCCTTGGCGTAGAAAGGAGAGTACCTGAAACATTCTAAAAGGCTCCTGACAGCCATTTGTATTAAGAGTGCTTATACTTAGAGCCATTATTGTGTGTTAGTAAATGCTTTAGCCCTCACAGAGGCCTGGTGAGACAAACACTTTTTGTGGAACTTAACACTACGGAGATATTCTGCAGTTCCATAGTTTTTGGCCTCTTTTATGACCTTGATGTATTGTCTCACAGAACTGATCACCAAAGTCAAATCATGCCACTTCTCTAGAGCCATATGTAGCTTCTTCTCCAATTTAACACCAAGGGTGCTCTCAAGAAACATCTTGAGATCCTCAGCTGGGATGATTGGGGTAGAAGGATTTGTCACAACTGTGTCAACCTCCTCTTCGATGTCCCCCTCATCCACGAACTCTTCTTGGCTAAGGGATTGATAATTTCCCCTCTCCACTGGAGCTTTGATAATATCTACACAAGAAGTCGCAGGAGAAGGATCAGAAGCACCTGCTATCTGGAGACCCAGCAACGGCTCAGATAATACTTGGATTTTGCTTGGAACACCACTGGAGGTGTTTGGCTCAGGGGTAGCAGATGGAATTGGCTCCTTAACAACAGGAGCTTTAGAGGCTCGATGGGCAACCTCTGCCCTTTCCACTGCCTCCTGTGCCTCCTGAATGGCAATAACATTGGGGTCAGTGGAAGAGAAAGGAGGAGAGATCTTAACATGCACAGTAGACCTTACAGAGTCTGTCTGGCTATCCTCCATATTTACAACTCTAGCCTCATTATCCTCCCTCGCAGCATTGTCTGCAGGATCCTGTATGGGGGTTGTCCCAATGTTCTCCATTTCTTGGAGTGAAATACCCTGAGGCACTAAACACTGAGGCTGGTTGTAGTTCCCAAAGCTCAGCACCTCAGGGACACTTACGGCCCACTCTGCAGGGGTTTCATTAGCTGTCCCGTTATACTCCAGGGGAAGATCCCCTGTTGGAGACAGATGCAGCACCCCTGACTCTGTGGGGAGACCCATAATCCCCTCCTCTTCCCCAACTGGGTCTATAGGTGCATGGTCTGGCACCAGTTTATTGCATCCAACAGTTGGACTAGACAATATCACCACATGAGGAACAGATGTTTTGCTGCCCTTTTTGCCCTTGGATGGGGGTGCTCCATCATTGACCACTGAAACCCATTCCTCAGGTATCAGCCTGTTGGATTTAAATTTCCTCTTCTTTTTCTTGTCATTTGAAGAGGAAATGCTACTCTCTGCTCCCACCACGACAGGTGTTACAACCACCGGCACCCCCACACCCTTAGGAGTGTTAATAACAGGGTTACGTTGGTTTTTGGCAAGAACAACTGCAGCACTAAGGGATGCATTGACATTCCTCCCCCCCTTCTCTTTTGCTGAACTTGAAATGCAGGCTGTAGCCTTAGATAACTTGAGTGAAGAAGGAGGAGGTTTGGAGGTTTCAGAGGTGGGTTGTGTAACAACCCCCTTGAGGTTCTTTACTGAAGGGGATTTCTCCTTTGAGGAGCCTGCAGCAATAGATGTGGCAGGGTATGGTGTTGCATTAGAGGTACTGGGGGCAGGAACAGGGACTGTGGTCTTAATATGCCCTTTGGGGCAACTCTGGCGAGTGTGCCCCAGGTTCTTGCAAAGGAAGCACCTCACTTCTTCAGTGCAGTAAAAAATTTTATAGAGCACCCCCTCAAATGGAACACCAAAGGACCCCTCAATAGTATCTTGACCCCGAGGCAAAAGTAATTGCACCTGCCTTTTAAAAGAGAGGATATGTCTCAATCTGCTCTCCTTGCAACCCAAGGGAAGTTTAGAAATAGTTGACTTTATTTCACCGAGGGCTTGCAGGTGGGGTAGCAATAAGTGGTCTTGCAGGAAGGGGGGCACATTAGATAAGACTATCTTTATGCCTAATCCTTCTAGGGGTTCTACAGGGATATAACCACCCCCTACTGTGATGCCTCTCTGCACTAGAGTATGCACTGCAGTTAGTGTACGGGCAAATATTATGGCTTTCCCATACATTTTACTTGCTGCCACTATTACAGATGGGCCCACCACTTCAGCTGCAGCTTTTATGTAAGCCTCTATGCCATGAGCTCCTGTCATTAGACATCTAACCCCATGCTTCCTTGTAAGCTGCTCTACCCCAGCAGTGACTTGGCTTGGGTTGTTGCCAATAGCCACTGCCTGTGCAAAACTTTTAGCAGGGGTCACATTGGCTGCAGCAGCAGAAACAGAAGCAGTGGAGCTTTTTGACAGAGGCTGTGACTGGTGCTTTTTAGCATAGCTACAGCCAGGTTTTTCAGCTCCTTTTCCTTTAGGAGCTTGAGGTATTTTTTTATAATTTTGTTTTTTATTCCCTCCCATTATTTTACAAAACAATCCACAAAAAAGTAAGCTTAATTCTATGAATCAGCAAAAGTAAATGCAACAATGAGAAGCTTTAGCAGGGAGAGGGTTAACGAGAGCAGGTGCCTGGGAGTTGCACTGCTACTAGAAAATGTTTTATTTTCTTAAATCCTTCTCCCTTTAGCTTTCTCTCCTTACAAAACAAGGATAAAAGTAAAAGCACACACACAATCTGTGCAAATAGTGATAAATTTCAGCTGAAACTAAATACAAAAAAACAAGTGAAACTGGCACCCAGGTGTGGGGGAGGGGTAGGGGATCTGTCAGTGAGTTTGTAGCCCACAGGAAGTGAAGGGAACTGGGCTAGCAATCACTCACCTTCTGGGTCAAAATAAAAATCGATTTTAAATAAAGTAAATCAACTCAAAACTTCCCAAAATTCACACACCAAGTAGCTAACACCTTCACACACCAAATGAGAACAAAAAATCCTGCCTTAAACAGGGATTTCTCTGCTTAATTTGAAATCAAACAGAGAGCTTTCTTTTTTGTGGCTTCTGCAGTATTTGGAATTCCAGAACTGATAACTCATATGGGGTGTCTTCGTTCTGGGGCCCCTATACTCCACATATTTAGGTGCACCTATGCATATTGGGCATCAAACTGTTCAGCGGACCCTGGGCTTTCATATTTGGGGTGTTGTATCTTGGTATATAATGATATGTGGGAGATACAATGCTGTAGACTGGACACTTTGAGGTAATTTTTCAAAAATGTAACACATTTTTATAAAAACTGCTAACTTTAGGAAAGAATTGCAACTTGGTAGTTTGGAGTACAAATATATATTTACCCATTTTGAACTCGTTAGAATCTGTTCTTTCCAATAAGGGGTAGTTTTTTAGGGTAAACCTACTGTTAGTGGAATGTTTGGCCTTGAAATCAGATGAATGCTGTTTTGTGGAGCGGTGCTTTGGAAATTTGGTAGTTTACTGCTTCAGAGTTTTCAACTATCGAAGTGAGAAATCTCCATAAAATTATATATATTTGGTATTGGTTTGTTCGGGAGACACAGAACTTTCCAAATCTGCCATGTTCTCATGCATAAAATAAATTATGCTTCTGATATATGCGTTTGTATCATGTGAAACTGTTTTTTTTTGTTTTTTTTATACACTTAGAAGCCCATATCTTTTTACAGGACTGGAATGACAACTAAATTCTAGCATATTTTGAAAGCTTAGGTTGTCCTGAAAAAAACAATATCTTGTTTTCATGGGTAAACTAAAAGACCCCCCCAGGAAAGTCCCCTAAAGTGAAAGAGCAAAAAATGTTCAAAAACGGTCTGGCAATAGAAGTTCCAACTTGGCCAAATTGGCTGGCAGCGAAAGGGTTAAGGGAGTATCTGTTGTTATTGAAAAGGTGTTACCAACCATATCAAAAGAAAGGGCAAAAAACAGTATTAATACCAAATACTCTCTATAGAGAGATACAAAATAGAAAATATAATAGTAAAGTTTTATCCAAAATTTCTAAAGAACCATAGTTATGACACAGTGTTAAGTATCAGGCTCATTCTATAAATGTAGCATCCAGGTGTTATAATAGCCCCAGAAGTAGCGCTAAGCAGAGAGAAATATAACATATAACAAATATCCACAATTATAAAAGCAAATGTAATTATGGCACAGTGCTGAATATCAGGCTCACCCATCACTTCCATTATCCCTAGTTGTTACTGTATGTGTGGCATTACTTACTAGTCTAATACAACTGCAATACAACAACAGTTGTTTATTTGATTCCATTATTCATGGTCTATAGCATGGAAAGCCGTACTCGCTTTCTCTAAATTTTTGAAATATATCCATCAGTTGGGCAAGTTACTCAAGTCACTGGCAAACATTTAGCAAACTTTGAATTTTAATTAAGCACTAAAAACATATCCTGTAGTCATCATTTAGGCATCACAGTAAAAATGCTTTGTCAACAGCAAACTACAGTGGAGGTGCTCAGGTATTAGACATACTTTAGAACAGCACCACTACTGCTTAATATATAACACTTGTGCAAGTTGTAGTTAGACAGGTCATGCTATTATCCCTTAAACCATCAATCTTGTATTTTCCTTTAACTTTACTCTAATGTATAAAATGCAGAAAATAGAAAATTAAAGATTTGAATATTCTTTATACTGATATGTATTCCTGGAATGTAAGACATTGTCTTTGAAAGTCGGTTGATTGAAATAAATAAAAATGCTTTGGGCCATTTTTAGCAATGCATAAGCAAAGTCATGGTCTTTACCTTCTTCACACTGGGATGAATAGAACATAAAGGAGAATATTTACCAAATTAGTGTTCTTCAAAGCTCTCGTCAATAACCCCTAGGCATAATGAGTTTCAGAAGTAATTCTTAACTTTGTACACAGATGGCTCTAACTTCTATAAGTGTAAATGAAATTTTGGATCACATCCACAAAAGTATAGTTCTCCGGGAAAAAAAAGAATATGGAAACGACTGCAGACTGAGATGTATTGCATAAAATTATGAAGTGTGATTCTCTCCGCAGACCATTGAGATTTTATGGGGTGTAAAAATTCTTTTTTATCTTGTTACGACCTTGAGAAAGATTTTCTAATCCGTGCCATACCACTCAGCATTTGTGCATTACACAATTCTTAAAAAAGTTGTTTTTGTCCTTACTTAGGAATAAAGGAACACATTTATAAAATGTGAAAATGTATAGCTTTCCATTAAGTGGGTCTATAGACATGGGACACTGGTAAATGTGTGCTATACTAAGCTGAAAATTCATCCTTGGAAGAAGTAGTTGATTACTTTGGATTAACATGTATTTCATATCCAAGAATGGCTGGCAAATATATAACAAGTGAATATAATGCACCACACCAAAGCTTTGAAATTGTTTTTAACTGCACAAAAGGGGTGGTTCACTTTTAAGCTGCTCACTAAAGCTAACTTTTAGTAAGTTATAAAAGGCCCTATTCCTAGCAACATTGCAAATAGTTTTCATTATCTATTTTTATAGGTTTTTAATTATTTGCCTTCCTCTTTGACATCTTTCCAACTTTCAAATGGGGTCACTGACCCCAGTAGCCAAAAACTATTGCTGTGAGGCTACAATTTTATTGTTGTTGTTAAATTTTACTACATACCTTTCAGGTATTCTTCCAATCATATTCTTATTTTTCATTTGACTTGCTGCCATTAACACCATTAACTTCAATGATGAAAAAGGGAGTACAGAATGTGCAGCTCCTATGGATCCAATTCGACCTTCTGACGCAACCCTCATGCAACCTGCTATCTGGCGCTCACACTCAGTCTGATCAGTAAAACTGTCAGTACTAACTCCGTCCACTGCCTTTAAGCACTCAGATATACCATTCGTGCATTTGCACAACCGAGGTATCTCTTAAGCCGTAAGTTACGGTACTGTGCTGGTGCTCGTGTAATCAGACAACCCAACCGCAAAAACAGCCGGTATGTCAAAAAAACATTTGACACACATTAAGCAGAGAGAACCTTACCGGATCGTAGGTGTACTGTGCTGGCATTCAGTATTAGAGGTGCATCAGTTACCTTAATCAGTAATGTTGCAGGGTCGGCTTGTATAATAACTCCCTTTGATCTTTACCGATCAGACTGAGCGTGAGCGCCGGATAGCAGGTTGCAGAAAAGGCGGAGGAGTATGTCTGTTTGTTAAGCAGGATTTAAAAGCTTATATAAAGGAGGAGGTTATGTTAGAAAATGAGGGGGCAGAAGTCTTATGGGTGGAGTTCTTCACCAATTGTAAATAGTCCAGCAAATTAATTGTAGGCGTATGCTATAGACCCCCTAATGTAAGTGAGGAGGCAAAGTTCCTCATGCAAATAGAAAAGGCTGCTAGTTTGGGTAAAGTAATGATAATGGGAGATTTTAATTACCCAGATATTGACTGGAGCAACAGTACTGCCAGATCAGTTAATGGGAACAAGTTTATAAACTTGTTGCATGACAATTTTATGGTACAGGTTGTTGAGGAGCCTACCAGAAAAAATGCTATTCTGTGATCTCTAATGACCCAGAACGTATAGCAAATGTGCAAGTCATTTAATCCCTGGGTAATAGTGACCATAATGTTATATCATCAAATGTCTGGTGCAAAAAAACAAATATATAATGGGGCAACAAAAACCATGAATTTTGGAAAAGCTAATTTTAGTGCCTTGAGGGCTGCCCTACAGAGTATTGATTGGGGCATTAGGTTTTCAGCTAAAAACACAGAACAGAAATGGTTGTCATTTAAAATATTAAATCATTTCTGTTCTCAATTTATTCCCTTAAGGACTAAATGTAGAAGCTCTAAGAATCATCCTATGTGGCTTAATACAGAAGTAAAGAAGTTAATGGGAAAGAAGAGAAAGGCATTTAAAAACTACAAATCTGTTGGGACAGAAGCTGCATTTAATGAACATAAACACTGTAATAAATGTTGTAAATTAGCAATCCGGAAGGAAAAGTAAATGAAGAGTTAATTGTTGTGGAGGTGAAAACTAACCCTAAAAAGTTTTTTAAATATATTAATAGTAAAAAGATGCAGGTTGAGAGTATTGCTCCATTAAATAATGGTACCAGTATGGTTGTAACAGATACAGAAAAGGCAAATGTGCTAAATCAGTTCTTTTCTTCAGTGCATACAATTGAGGAGTCTGAGTTCCCAGACTCACTTTATAGCTGCACTAATGGCTCAACTCAATCTAGTCAGTGGCTGACTCAGGATATTTGATTGCTTTTTATGATAAGGTAAGTAAGATGCAGGACAGTGGGGGGGGGGGCAGCAGATGTGATCTATTTGGATTTTGCCAAAGCATTTGATACCGTGCCCAACAAACGACTGATTTCTATCCTAAGGTCTGTTGGGCTTAATGAAGTCACACATGGATAGGAAACTGGCTACAGGATCGGGTACAGAGGTTGGTTGTTAATGGTACATTCTCTACTTGGAGTAAGGTTCTTAGTGGGGTCCCTCAGGGCTTGGTATTCAGTCCATTTTTATTTAACTTGTTCATTAATGACTTAGGGGAGGGTGTTTGCAGATGACACAAAACTATCCAGCCCAATTAATTCCATCCAGGATGTGGCATCCTTGCAACAGGATCTTGACAAACTGGCAATTTGGGCGGCTGAGTGGCAAATGAGATTCAATGTTGATAAATGTAAAGTCATGCACCTGGGATGTAAAAATATCCAAGCCACTTATACCCTTAATGGAACTGCACTAGACAAATCCATTATGGAAATGGACCTTGGAGTCCTTGGAGATAATAAACTTGGCTGTAGCAAGCAATGCCATCAGCAGCATTAAGGGCAAATAAGGTCTTGAGCTGTCACGGGAGGAACGAATCTGCTTGTCGTTGGCAGGTTTAAAAATGAGTGTGCCCATTATGGTGCGTCAGCCAAGGATTCGGGAAATAGAACTGGTAACCCCAGTGAGGTTGGCCGCAATGCTGCCTTATCTAAGGTTGTACCCAAAATGGGAGATGGCAATTTTAGGGATTTGAGTTGGGGTTTTGGATCCCTTCAAGTGATGTTCCTGTTCTTCAACCCTTCCCTGATAATTTAAGGTCTATTAGATCTAACTAGATCTAACTCGTTGTTGAGAAAATTGGGAAACAATTATCTCTTGGTAGGGTTCAGAGCACCTTTGTTGAGCCACCTTTTAGTAATTTTAGAGTATCTCCTCTTGGGTTGGTCCCTAAAAAAGAGCCGGGCCGTATAGACTCATTCACCACTTGTCATTCCCATCAGAGGGATCTGTTAATGATGGCATTGGTCTTGAGTTGTCACCAGTTTCTTATGCATCTTATGCAGTTGCTGTGGTTCAGCGTTGTGGTCAAGGTACTTTAATGGCTAAGAGCAATATAGAGTCGTCTTTTACGCTTTTGCCCATTCACCCGTAGTGTTATAAACTGTTGGGTTTTCATTATAATGGCTTATTTTATTATGATACATATATAGATATATATGGGATAGATATGGAGCCGTTTTTGGCTGACTTTAATGGTTGTCGGGATAGTTTTGCCTTGCATTTGTACACGGATGTGGCTGCAGCGTCGGGTTTTGGTGAAATTTTGAATAACCAATGGTGAGCAAAGGCAAAAATCTAATTCTAACAAGAGGGCTTAGCCAGGAAAGAGAAAAGTAAAGGCATCTCCAAAGTTAGGAAAGATGCCACATTAGGGGACTGGTTGAAGGTGGCCAAAGGGGGAAAAACAGTTCCTGGGGGATCTGGGAAGGCTTTTGGCAAGGCTAGGCCAGGTTCTGTTCCCTCCTTTAAGGTCTCTAATAGGTATACTCCATTATCCTGGGTCGAGAGAGTGGAGGTGGAGGAAGAGGGGATTGAGGAAGAATTGGTGCGGATGCAAACTTGTGAGTCTAAAGCAGACTCAAAAGTCTCAGACTATTCAGAGTTTGAAAGCATCAATACTAGTGAGGCAGAGAAGTTACCCTCTGGATTATCTGCCAAAAGAGAGTGTTCGGAGGATGACAGGAAGATAAAGAGGAGGGTGGAAACCTCCACATTTTAATCACCTTGTAAATGGCTGTTCCCCCTCCAATTGTGGAGAACTGTGGGAACACATGATGTGCAATACTTTAATCACTGGGGAACAGTTTCGCCACCCACATATGGGCAAAGCATATAATATATGCCATATGTTGTCATGCATATCACACAATGTAATCTACATTATACAGTAAAATGTCCATGTGGACTAATATACTGTGGAAAGCCCAACACATAATTAAGAGTGAGGATCAGTATGCATAGGGCTACAATTAGAGCAACATTGGAGAATGTTGCACAGCATTGGAGAATGTTGCACAGCATTGGAGAATGTTGCACAGCATTGGTTACAGGCTTGTTACAGTGACAGGTTGATCTTCTCATCACAGGACTTGGAAAGGATTCTATTCACTGAATACCTGTTGGATGTGACTGTGAGTATATCTTCCCTAGATACTTATCATGCTCTTTTAAATTTGAGAAAGAAAGAAATAGATCTACAGCTGCATGGGGTGTACCTATCTAACTAAATAGACATAAATTGATTCCCCAGGGTTTCAGAATTAACAGCATTGGCCACAATAACCCAGAATTCTGTAGCAAGTGGTGCGGCATTTTGAACAGTTCCTCGTTTGATATTATATTATTGGTTGTCGAAAAAGTGGGCAAGGAGCTGTCTGCAGTTAGGGAAAAGATTCAAACGATTGAAGAACTATACTTAGACTCCCTTAAGCAAAATACTTCCTCTGATTGGCTGGGTAAATTGCAAAACTCATTTATAAACATAAGCAAAACCTGACCAGCTTTAAACAAAACAAACTTAGGAAAGTATCAGAAGATTACAAAACCAAACGGGTATATGGTTGGTTAATCGGAATACCGCCAACCGCAGGGGTCCATTTGTTAGAAGAAAACTTCTCCTTACTGATGCTGAGCACCTTTTTTAGGGGTACAGACATGCTCCAAAAAAATTGGACAAAGGAAATAAGGCGAAGATACGTTAGCCAGGGGGACATAAATCTAAGAGGCAAACCACCCAGGGCCAGGAGGGTTTAATTTTTAGTTTGAGCCACTAGTTCTTTACTTAACTCTCGTTGCAGAGTCGGCAAAGTGGAGCTCACAGACAAAGTCTTCTTCGGGAAGTGAGCGGCGTATACTTGCATGCGCAGTTGGAGCAGTTTTCCGGTTTGTGAAAGCTGCGCATGCGATGAAAGTGTCAGAAGGGAAGAAAGAAGACTTGAAGAAGACCGAAGAGCCGGAAGATGGCGCCCTTGAGCTACACTGCACTGACTGTGCAACGAAGGGTAAGTAAA
Organism: Xenopus laevis; assembly: GCF_017654675.1. NCBI lineage: Eukaryota > Metazoa > Chordata > Amphibia > Anura > Pipidae > Xenopus > Xenopus laevis. The sequence goes on along the minus strand of NC_054380.1, from coordinate 121,387,680 downwards.
GAATTTGGGGCAATTACTGGAGTTAACATCTAGGCTGGGAAGGAGTAGGGAGGGGGGCTATGTAGGGTAGGGGGTAGCGATTATTATTAGTAGGGGGTTTGTTTCCCCTTTAAGAGTGATAATAATCTAGTGATCAGGCGGCCAACAAGGGGGGATCTATTGTTCTGATAGATTATACCTACCACACACATATTACACCACTGGTGGGCAAGTCTATCCTGACCTATTTTTGCTAAAGACCTCTTTTTTATTTGTACAGGGAGTCAGCAGTACCTGATAGAATTCCATCATGAGCTCAATGTACTAGACATGCTCAAACTCACCCTATGTTACCATGACAATGAAATTGACTTTCTTGATCACAGTATCTACAAACATGAGGGTGGTTTGGGGACCAGAAAAAATTGTGTTTAGTGGGAGCACTTACCAGACACTGGATTCAAACGTGCTGCACAGCCAGCCGCCATCCCATGCGGTCAAAAAGGTTCCAAGGACAAGAAGAAAAAACAGCGGAGCACCGTGAGAGTCCAGTAAAAGTATTAAAAAAATGAACATTTTATTTAATAAACATGTAAAAGCAGATTACAGCAGCAGTGAACCCTGGCTGCCCGCTTAACGCGTTTCGTGGCGTCCTGCCACTTTATCAGAAGCTGGTTTGGGGACCAGGCTGTTTCGTAAATCTACTGACCACAATTCCATTTTACATGCAGCTAGCACCGGCTACAATCAGAGTTATTCCCTTCTCACAGTTTCAGGAACAACAGTGATCCACACATGGCCTGTACCCAGCTACAAATAGTGTTTGAGAGGTTTGTGAATAGGGGATATACCCAGGATCTCATTGAAACTCAATTAAATATAGCCCTGAAACATACAGAGGGGTCACTGATTTCCAGCTGGAGTCCCAGTCATCAACACCAATGATGTTTACTACCACCTACACATTGGTGGCCAATAATCTCCTGATCTGCTAAACTCACTCAGTTCTTTCCTGTCTGCTCCTGATCAGCTATGCCTGCTCCGTTCTGTCGTGTCCAGTCTGCTCCTGTTCTGCTATGCCTGATCCTTCCTTTCCTGTCTGCTTCTGTTCTGCTTTCTTCATCTGGATTGTCCTGTACCAGTCTGACTCGTCGGCCTCCTAACCTCACACCTCTCACTAGAGGCGGGGACAGAGATAATGCCCTACTGCGCAGGGAATCCCACTGGAACTATAAATTGGACATTCTGAGGTATGAATGAGTCTCTACCTTTGGGATGTTTCATCTAGGAAGGGTACTTCCCACTAGAACCTGATTTGCTATAATGTTGCAATCTTCTTGTTAAGTTCTTATAATTTGCTACATTATGATGTTGTATTATTCTAGTAATGACTTTTTCTCATTTTGATTGCAGATTTTTCCACAAACTACATAGAATCTCTGAACAGTCTCCTGCACAATTGGTAGGACTAGACATTCAGTGCATCCAATATGGTTCCCAGAGCACTACTGGTTGCTTCCCATATGGTGGTCTTTATTATGGGTACAGATGTGTGGGCAGGGGCAGTTGGCAAGGGCACTCACTAGATCATCCCATCCCCACACACCTGGAGAAATATTGGCATTACTGGGGCATTAACAGTCTGTGGTCCACAAAATGCCTTTGGGTTATTCTAGGACTGCACTGGTAGCCTCTTATACTCTTATTGATGTGTCAACCCATTAATGTATACAAGATACAGGGAATTAGTGAGTGTTAACTTCCCTAGACCCTTCGCAGTGTAGGGGTCATGTTGCTGGCTTGCCTAAGCCCGCAGTTCCATAATTATAGGAACCCGCCTACTTCTTATGTATGTGATCCATAGCAGTACGTGTTATACTAGTTTATTTCCTAGGACCACTTTGTATAATAGGACATGGGGGAGCCTTTTTGATTGGCCCTTCAGGAGTGGATGTCCGAGTATGCCTAAAAAAGGGTGATGGTGCTGATCAAGGGACTTGGTGTTAGGACCAGAGGGATGCAATTAATCATTTTTTCACAATTTACTAGGCTTATTATGTCACTTGTGTGGGATTATTGGTTGCCAGTCAAGGAGTGCCTCTTTTTGGATTTTTAAGGGTTACTTGGTTTTCCTTGTTAGAGGACCTTGTGTGGGACAGAAACTTTGGATCAATAAACCTTTTTCTTTATTTATATATTTTTCCATTAGTGAAAATCCTGTGAGAGTTATCATTTTTGACACAAATATATAATGATGTTCTTATGATATATTTCATTTATATATACATACATTCATTAATGCATACTCTAGGTTCCACCTACAAGTGATTGGCTGAGTTGCAGTAGGCTGCAACTTCGGTGATCCATGCACTTGGTTTGGCAAAACCCTTTTTATTTCTATGGAGTTGTATTAATATTACAATTACTTACTGATATAAGTGCAATTGAACAGAGCCTGTGATTAAGAAAGAATGAAAAACAGTATCCATGCATTTATAAGATCCAACAAATCCAGCCTACACTGAACAAGTTTACCAACAAAAACTTGGGAAGGATATATGTAAAGGAGTAAATGAAGGATGGGATGATGGTCATAAAAAGGCACACAATGAATTCAGTGTTCAATAATGCAAAACGCATTATCTATTAATGCAAATATCTATTACTGGTCATCTGTCACTTACATATAGCCTCTACATATATGTTTCTTTCAATTTGTTTACATATATATTCTCCTTACCTACTTATTTACTGTACCTTATAATAAATGCTAAACTTGAGAGCTGTGTCCATGGTTTAATTTTATTATGTATATTGTTGTTGTAATTCCTTAAAAAAACAGATAATAAAACCAAAATAAAAATATAATTCACGTGGATCCAACACATATTTGGAGACTCCAAGCATAAGATGATAATATATATGATGGAATAAAAATGTAACTTATATTACGAATATCCAGGGACCTAGTATTGGGACACACAAGATGGAAAACCAGAACCTAGTTTTTCCCTGCAAATTTAAGAAACATTTCCAATCATTTAACTGTAGTTACATAAAATGTTCACGATGAACAGGCACTTAAATGGTGTGCTGGCAGAAAGTCAAGATTTCAAGTAAAGAATGGGAAACGAGGCATTGAGGGAGATACATGGGAGGATGTCATAATAAAACCCTTATATAAAAGGAAAGAGATTTCCATTTGGACCACAATTATGTACATATCCCACAAAGGCAAAAAAACTTTGTAATACCTGTTATCAAAAAAGAAAAATAGCTGATTGTGAATAGGCAGCAATCTGATCTTTTCCAATATCCATTTTGGAGTCAGCCCTAAAACTATACTTGTTACGTAGAATCAGTATATACGGATACTTTCCACAAAAACTTTGTTATGGCAATATTTTATGGCATCTGAAAGTTTGAAAAATACAGTACATACAGTACTTGATGGGTCTTTTTTAGTGTTACTTTTTTAAGTGTTACATTTTGTTTGCATTTAACAACAAATTGTATCTCCTTTTCTTAAAAGTGTGACAAGGGGCATTGTATTTGTACCCACTCAGGCAAATCTTTTTATTAACTGGTGTGAAACAACTGTGTACTTTCTAAGGATATGAGAAAATACATCAAACACCCCCCCACATGGGATCGCTTCAATAAGGATTTAGTATTTTTGTGTACGGGAGAAAAGGAAGAACTAGATAAATTCCTTGAAGCCTTAAATAATATTTCTTAAATGATCAACGCAGAAAAGAAGTTATGAAAATTTGATATTTGATAACAGATTACTTTGAAACATGATTAGTGATTTGTATGGCAAAAAAACTGCTAACAACTTTATTCATCACCATAAAGAAAGTCATCACTCAATATGAACCAATACCAACAGGTCAATTTTAGTCTTAAATGCAATCGTTCTATATTGGAAATTTTAAGAAACACTCTAAAGAACTTTTGATCCACCTACTATAGTGATATAAAGACAAATAATAATTACTTCCTTATGATCCACAAATCACAGAATCAAGGAGTTATTGAAAGAGGAGTAAGACACTTCATGTATAGGTATATTATTCCATGGTCTCAAATCAGATCAATATTACAATCAACTGTACAGAGGTCCCTGTGTTGCAAAAGGGTTCCAAAACTAATCCCATAATAACAGGTTATATGTTTTGATCTCAATATGCTTTCCAGTTGGTCCCTATTTATAGATATTGTATCAACATGTATATCAGAAAGTTACCAAACACCTAACCATAATTTTCAAATGAATCCTAATGAATGTTACATAGTTAAATCAGGTTGAAAAAAGAGAAAGTCCATCAAGTTCAACCCCTCCAAATAAAAACCCAGCATCCATACACACACCCCTCCATACCTTCACATAAATTATATATACTATATATCTATACTAACTATAGAGTTTAGTATCACAATAGCCTTGGATTTTATGTCTGTCCAAGAAATCATTCAAGTCACTCTTAAAAGCATTAAAGGAATAGTTCAGTGTAAAAATAAAAACTGGGTATATAGATAGGCTGTGCAAAATAAAAAATGTTTCTAATATAGTTAGTTAGCCAAAAATGTAATGTATAAAGGCTGGAGTGAACAGATGTCTAATAAAACAGCCAGAATCCAACTTCCTGCTTTTCAGCTCTATAACTCCGAGTTAGTCAGCGACTTGAAGCGGGGCCACATGGTACATTTCTGTTTAGTGAGTTTGCAATTGATTCTCAGCATTCAGCTCAGATTCAAAAGCAACAGTTATGACCCATGTGACCCCCCTCAAGTCTCTGATTGGTTACTGCCTGGTAACCAGGGTAACCAGTCAGTGTAAACCAAGAGAGCTGAAAAGCAGGAAGTAGTGATCTGACTGACATGTTATACGTCACATCACTCCAGCCTTTATACATTACATTTTTGGCTAACTAACTATATTAGAAACGTTTTTTATTTTGCAAAACCTATCTATTTACCCAGTTTTTATTTTTATACTGAACAATTCCTTTAACAAAATCAGCCATCACAACATCAACCGGCAGTGCATTCCACAACCTTACTGTCCTCATTGTGATGAACCATCTACGTTGCTTCAAATGAAAGTTCTTTCCTCTAGTCTAAAGGGGTGGCCTCTGGTACATTGATCCTCTTTATGGGTAAAAAGGTCCCCTGCTATTTGTCTATAATGTCCTCTAATGTACTTGTAAAGTGTAATCATGTCCCCTCACAAGCGCCTTTTTCCAGAGAAAACAACCCCCGACCTTGACAGTCTTCCATCCCCCCTAACTTTGAGATTTGTTCCTACTTTACAAATGCTAAAAATAAACATAATACTTTCCCGAGTTCTTCATATGGTGATATATATATCATAAATTAACTGAAAAGAATATTGATACATTGCTTGAAAATCAGATGAACTTTAAAAACAGTAACTTGTATAAATTGGAAATATAGGCATTTAATTGATGGCATTATATTTATTTGGGATAGAGAAACACAAGTTAATTAATTCACGGTTTAAATTTCACTAGTGAAACATACAGTAACAATAATCTAGATCTCTGTTTAATAGTGAATGGTGGGAGAATACACACTAATCTCTACAGGAAGGTAACTGAGCAAATGCATTATTACACGCCAAGAATGGTCATAACCAGAGATGGCTTAAGAATATCCACTATAAGGCAACTTTTAAGAGCAATATGGAATTGCTCATAGAACATACCTCCCAACATTTTGGAAGTAAAAAGAGGGTCAAAAAAATTTTTTCCGCACGTAGCACAGCAATTTTTTTGACCACACCCCTTTATGTGGCCACACCCCCTAATTACCATGTTTGTTTTACAAAATTTGGCAGGTTATGAAAGTTTGAAAATATTTCTCCTTATCTAAACTGTGTTTTTGTGTCTCAAAATTGTTACAAAGTATCTTATTTGCACCTGTTAGCTGTTCTGGGCTCTCTGCTAAAAGCCAATTAAGTGAGAAACTTTGTTTCTTTTTCTGGCTGTTCAGTGCAGAGAAAAGAGGGACTTTCCAGTACAAATGAGAGACTGCGGGTTGAGTTGTCAAAAGAGGGACTGTCCCTCCGAAAAAGGGACAGTTGGGAGGTATGCATAGAAGTCATTCTTTAAATCTCAAGAAGAGGTTTTGAGGGGAGAAATTATATAATCCATGTTATTTTGAAAACAAAAGCTCAAATAATACCAATAATAACATCCTCTTATTCACCTAACATAATGGGTGTTATCTATTAAACTCCTAATTTATTGTTGGACATTTTGGGGCAACAACTGGAATTTTTCATGGTTTAATATTGTCAGGGGCCTATTGGCTCCCAGTGGCGGAAGTCCAGACCAAGGAGGAAGCTTTGAGAAAAAGTCCAAGTTCGAGCATTGAACACGGGCCTGGAAGTCCTTTTATTTTCATGCCGGGAGTGTGACGTCATCACGCGGGTGTCTTGTCAACCCACGTGTGTCATGGGTGTCACCATCTTAGATGCTGTGCCGCCGGAGACGGAAGGGCGCTCCTGACAATTATACCCCGATGCTGCAAAAAGCCGGAATCCAAAAATCTGGCATCTCAGACCTGTCGAGGTCCTGTATAAGTCAATGGGAGAGCCACAAAATTCGTGGGGTTTTCCGGGAAAAACCCAAGAATATTGAGAGATTTAGGGGAAAAGTCCAAAAAATCAGAAGATTCGGTTTTTCGCTCAATTTTATGCGATTTTTTTCCAGAATTATTAATTAATTAATTTGAGGTTTTTTTTATTAATAAATAAGGTCAAATCGGGCATGGGAGTTTCTCATGGCTTTTTTTAATAAAATATGAGATAAATATCTACGTTTAGTAAATAACCCAATATGTCTAGAAAAACACTAACATATTATTATAGTGGATGATTTCAAAACATTACATGGAATCAAAACCAGCTTTATAGTAAAAGTAGATCATTGCATAATGTATTGGCTTCATCTAACACGTTTAGCAATACACTTAAAGAACAAAGAACAAACAAAACAGGGTTAAAGGCTATATTTAAATGCTTTTAAAAGAAAAGCAAAGATTGTCAATTTGTGGTTCTACACAATTTCACTTATGGTGAGTATTACATATCAGTCAAAGATCTTTACACATTACAGAACTATTAGTGCAGTCTATATTTTAATTTGCAGTTATGGACTGTATGGAGGATGTATTAAGAGAGCAGTGGGCACTAGGATCTTCTCAAAGCCAGTTTTTTTTTTAGATCAAGTACCCCCAAAGAAAATGAGGAATGGAAAACAGAACCTTATCTCAAAGAAAAGACAAAAAAACCGAGGCAAATATTGTATTTAACACCCTCTTATGTGCTGTCTTCATCAGAAATGAATATGTTGAATAAGAGTCTTAATTTTGTACCTACATATGTTAATTCCCCTTTTGACTGATTTAACTGCAATCTGCATCGTTTTCAATTACTTTTGCCTGGGAACATATGGTGCGCATTTGTATTCTGGTGCCTCAACACACCACATAGTTTGGTACATTTTATGTATATTCAGCATCAACGGGTGGACCCCTAGAATTTACATTTATGATGTTTTATTCTGTCATCCAATGACACATTTGAGTACTGTCACTAGTCGCTGTAAGGATCCACTAAGTTTGTTTTCTCAAGCTTTAATCTGTATTTGAGGGAAGAAAGTTATGTTGTATTGCAACTGGGAAATCAATTTTCCTCTGTACCAATAAAATGTGCCCTGGCTATGACAAAAATAGAAAACATTTAATATGAAGCTGGAAATCAATCAACTCCAGAGATGAATCCTGATACAGAAATTAAAATCTTTGAAACTTCAGGGTTGTCGAGCTTCAGTTGATTTGCCAAGGAAAGCAAAAATGATGAATCTTACATACTAAATCAAATTGTAAGAGAACTGGGCAGCAATATATAGATCCATACATAAGACTTCAATAGCATCTAAGACACAGGAAATGAACTATAAGTTATTATCTAGGTGGTATTATACGCCTGAAAAAATTAAAAAAATATTTCCAAAGGCGCCTAGTGTATGCTGGAGATGTCAATCTGAGGTGGGGACTTATTCACACATTTGGTAAACTTGTGAGAATTTGAAAGGATTTTGGGAGACCATACAAGAAAAAATAGAGATCATTCTACAAGAAAGGATTGGATTGGATTTTTTACCTAAATTAATTTTGCATTATGACACAGGGACAGGGAAGGTGATACAAAATAGGTTGCTGATACATATGTTACAGGCCGCAAAGGCCCTGATCCCAAAAAATTGGAAAAAGGAGAAACCTCCTACGTACCGAGATTGGGTTAAACTAGTGGAAGAGACTAGAAAGATGGAGGAATTGACAGCACTTGGTATGAACAAAAGTTCAATTTATTGGAAGATATGGAACCCCTGGATAAAATACTTCCAACTAGATAATTAAGTAAAGAATTCATTTGTCATTTGTCATATAGACAATATGTATGATATACACTCAGGCACATGTTCTTGCTAAGGAAATGTGCTAGGCCTCTTACATAAAAGTAAAAGTGAAACTGTAGATTATTGATGGTGCACGTTACCACTATAATATGAGTAAGATGGGACTATATCACTCTCTCCTCTCTTCCCTTGCCAGCTTAAATGTCATGGAAGTCATAACAATGTGTTTGTAAATGCATGTATGTTTTTACGAAAAGATGTGATGATATATGCTTTAACTTTCTTGTAACTTTATTTCCCCATTCTTTTTTCACGTCCCCTCCTTTTTCTTCTGTACCCCTCCCCTTCAGAAAATTCATAAATAAAGATTTGATAAAAAAAAAAAAAGTTCATAACTGTTAAATATGACGCAAATTCCCCAAACTAAATTCAATTGATATCAATGAAACATATTTCCTGCTGTCAATCACCACTAAGAGAATGATCAGAGAGCGGTAACCAAACAATTTGAGGGCAAGTTTGAGGTACTGGCACGTGACGGTCTTTGCAATAGTCTAGGGCTTCTTAGCCAAATGCTGTGTTTAAACATTAGTGGAGCAAAACTAAAAAAATCATGAATCTTTTGATAGAACAAGTTCCAGCTACAACACCACTTGTTAATAAGAAAGTCAGAGAGAAATGCCCCTAAATACGATATAAGTTTGACGCACTAAACTGCACTAAACTGCTTGCAGCATGCAAGAAAACATATTGTTGAGAAATTTAAAAAAGGATAACTCGCACCCAAATTGAAACACTGGACCATAACTAGAATGTTTAAAGGAAGTGGGCCTGAGACACAAATTTAAATTCACCAAATCCAGAAAGAACTGGGTTGTGTATTTCGTGTGAATGTAATTTGGAATATCAGGTACACTACAACAAGCTTAATATCAAATGGAAATCAGTCACAGGCAAGTAAAAGAAATGTTATAATTTTTACATATCAAACATGAATTTATAAATAATCACCTACAAAGAAAATCTGTGTACAATTAATAACCCGTTATTAAAATAAACTAACCATGTTAAAAATAAAACCACAGACATCTAACAATTCTGAGTTCTCAGAGTTATATGATGAGTTTAAGAAAAATAAAAGTTTTGTGCCTCCATCAATGCAACTCTCACCCTCATCGATACCTAAAAGAAACATTTTCTAAGAAGACATATTTAACTACAAAGAATGGTGGTAAATGGAACATTTTCTAATTGGACCAGTGTTGTTAGTGGAGTACCACAGGGCTCTGTACTAGGTCCCTTGCTTTTCAACTTGTTTATTAATGACCTGGAGGTGGGCATTGAAAGTACTGTTTCTATTTTTGCAGATGATACTAAATTGTGCAGAACTATAGGTTCCATGCAGGATGCTGCCACTTTGCAGAGTGATTTGTCTAAACTGGAAAACTGGGCAGCAAACTGGAAAATGAGGTTCAATGTTGATAAATGCAAGGTTATGCACTTTGGCAAAAATAATATAAATGCAAGTTATACACTAAATGGCAGTGTGTTGGGAGTTTCATTAAATGAGAAGGATCTAGGGGTCTTTGTAGATAACACGTTGTCTAATTCTGGGCAGTGTCATTCTGTGGCTACTAAAGCAAATAAAGTTGTCTTGCATAAAAAAGGGCATTAACTCAAGGGATGAAAACATAATTATGCCTCTTTATAGGTCCCTGGTAAGACCTCATCTGGAGTATGCAGTGCAGTTTTGGACTCCAGTCCTTAAGAGGGATATAAATGAGCTGGAGAGAGTGCAGAGACGTGCAACTAAATTGGTTAGAGGGATGGAAGACTTAAATTATGTGGGTAGACTGTCAAGGTTGGGGTTGTTTTCTCTGGAAAAAAAGCGCTTGCGAGGGGACATGATTACACTTTACAAGTACATTAGAGGACATCATAGACAAATAGCAGGGGACCTTTTTACCCATAAAGTGGATCACCGTACCAGAGGCCACCCCTTTAGATTAGAAGAAAAGAACTTTCATTTGAAGCAACGTAGGGGGTTCTTCACAGTCAGGACAGTGAGGTTGTGGAATGCACTGCCGGGTGATGTTGTGATGCTGATTCAGTTAATGACTATAAGAATGGCTTGGATGATTTTTTGGCCAGACATAATATCAAAGGCTATTGTGATACTAAGCTCTATAGTTAGTATAGGTATGGGTATATAGAATTTAATTAAAAGTAGGGAGGGGTGTGTGTATGGATGCTGGGTTTTCATTTGGAGGGGTTGAACTTGATGGACTTTGTCTTTTTTCAACCCAATTTAACTATATAACTATGTAACTATAAGTTTGCTCATTGGTTGGAATTGGCTGGAATGTGCAGCTGGTGGTAACAGCCCTGGGGGTAGCAGTCCTGAATGGCAAACTGAACTTCTCTAGTTGCAGGTGCAGCTGTTTACTACTTACTGTACTAACTGTGAATGCAAAATGTGCTGTAGGGCCAGCAGAATTTCTGGGAACCAACCCTATTTAGTTAAACTTTAAGATAGGATACTAGTGTTTCTTTTTAATTAATATTTTAAGTAAAATGAAAAATAAACCTATTTTTTAAAAAATACAGCTTGTTTAACAAAGGACTAGGCTGCATGGTTTTACTTGATCGGATAAGAAAACAATAACAAAAGTCTTGGTGTAGCATTGCTGCTCACATATGCATTAATATGAATAAGAGACTAGAATATGAAAAGGAGAGGGCCTCAATAGAAAGACATGCAATAAAAAGTAGCAATAACAAATCAGTAGCCTGCATGGTCAGGGAATCAGGGACCTTCTGCCTGTAACCTGACTGCATTTCGGGTATTCCGCAGGTACCCAACCCGATGCAGGACTTGGAACAAATGTTACTATAAAAAGGTTTAATAAACACAATAAAACAACGTATTTGCCTAAAGATTGAGCTTGTTAAGATGTTCCACAAATTGTTTCAGGAAGATTTGAATGAGTCAAGTAGAATTAGCAACAAGCTGAATAGAAAGAAGAGAGAAAGTCTACAAGGGTGTGACATCCTACCTGGACTTGATCTATGCACTCTGCATTACAATTGCTCTATTTGAGCAGACAACTTAGTTTTATGCTTCATTCACATTTAGTTTCTAGGAAGGCAGCTGCTATTAATCTGGCCACAGGTGCTCAGAGTCAGCCATCAATCTGGCTATAAAATCCCAAGATCTGTGCTTATTTACTGCTCATTATAGGTAAAGCCTTCTTGGTCATTTGTGCTCTGATTCCTGATGTTCCTAGATCCTGCTCCCATGGGACTTATTATTCCTGAACTTGAGTTTGCCTCACAAATCTGCTGTTGTTTTCTGGCACTGACACAGTCTGGTTGACTACATCTAGTTCTGTCCTTACTGTCTCCTTCAATGTAGTAAATGTCTGGCTCCCTTGCTTGCCCCTGTGGGAGTTTCTGGATTCTAGTGATAAGACCTGGCAGGAAACTACTATCTGAGGGCCAGGCCAGAGGCCAACATTGTCTGTTATAGGCAGGACAGGCATACATGGGGGAAGTAATTGTAATACAACACCGAGAAGATTATTTAAAAGAAGCTTTGCAACAGCCTAGGAGACACTCTTACATATAAAAAATTAGATCTTAACCAATAAGTTCAATAATGAACATCATTCTTTGTTAAAAATGCTAAAGAAAATAACATTATTGAAGTTGAAGCATTTATTTATTTAAATAGAAATTACCCCAGGCTAGCAATTTACTATAGAGTTCTGCAGTGTGTTGGGTACCCTCGGGGTACCCACAAGAAACAGTGGGTAGGATTTTCAGGTGCAGGTACAGATGGTCTTATATATATATTTCTTATGTTGTATTATATATCGCTTTTTTCTGACCCGCCTATTTGTGTGACTTTCAGTTTGCAGCACTTTCTGTTTAAAGGGGACCCTTCACATAAAAAAATATTCAAAATTCTATTTTATCACAGTCAAACAAAATTAACTTTAAATACACTATATAAATTATTTGAATCTTGTTTCCTTCAGTCTGGGAATTCATAATTACAGCAAGCAGGAAGGAGTCATTTTGTGAACACTTTTAAGGCAAGTCTTACATTATCCATGAATCTTGTTTGTGCTCCAGAATGGGGGACCCGATGTCCATCAGGGGCATCTGTATGTCCTTATAAAAAATTTTTAAACTTTCTTATTGATTATCAATACAGTACGTATTTGCAACATAATTTAACAATTTTTCCCCTTGCATTTTCAGATAACAGATGCTCCGCTACACAGAGAAGAGCACTTACATCACATTCAATTATATTGCAATAAAACAAAATAAAAATAAAGAAACAACATTTTTCTATCATTGCCTCTCTATCTGTTGACATTATACATCAGATTATTTGAATGATAGAAATTGTATATCAATAAAAATTAAACTAATAAAAATGTAACTGTCTATTTCTGTAACGTTTTCTTTATTTCCAAAATGATTTTTTGTATTGTTTAATATTCCAAGCTATTTTCACTTTTTATTTTCTCATTCTACTGGGTTGCCACTCTGTCTAATGGCACTATATAATTCACTTGCTTATTTATACAGACATAACATAAATTCCGCTCGAGGCACCCTTATTACAATCTAGTATACATTATCCAAGGTGTCCAAATTTTTATATAGATATTATATTTATCTACAGTTATGCTCAACATTCTCTCATTTACCATTATCCAGTTCATTTTAAGACGGAACATAATTATAGGAATTGAAAGTTTTTTCCAGAAGGCAGCTAGTCTGTTTTGCTGCTATAAAAATAAATTGTATCAATATCCGAAGATATTTATTCAATACTGGAATTGTTGTAAGTAGTGATGGGCGAATTTGCGCCGTTTCGCTTCGCTTCGAAAAATTTGTGAAACGGCGCCGGCGACTCATTTTTGACGCCGGCGCACGTTTTTTGACGCCTGCGTACGTTTTTTTTTGGTCGCGGCGAATCGCGCCAATTCGCCGCAAATTCGCGCCTGGCGAATAAATTCGCCCATCACTAGTTGTAAGTAATACTTGTAAAAGCTCTTTTCGAAGGTTAATCCCTGAAATGGAATTGATTAGTGTAAATATCCTAGAGCAAAATTTGAACACTTCTCTACAGTGCCACCAAGTATGCAACATTGATCCTTCCATACCACAATTTCTAAAGCAAACTGAGCTAGAGTTAGAATAATATTTATGAAGTTTAGCAGGAACCATATACCATGTAGATATTACTTTATATAACGTTTTATGCGCCAAAATGTTTATGGAGCTCTTAGTTATATTATCCCAAGCTTGTTGCCATAATGCTTCATCTATTGTTTTGTTCAGTTCTTTTTCCCATTGTTTAATATAGTTCGGAGGGGCAGAGGTAGATGAATTTAAAATTTCTTTATAAAGTATAGTAATTATTCCTCTGCTGCATGGAAATTTAATATACATATGTTCCCAAACTGTTGATGTTAAAGTATTATTACACCCTTTAACCCTTTATTTTCCAATTTGCATATATCTAAAATATTCTATATCTGGGGGGTTAAACTGTGCTACTATGGATGTCCATTGTTTGATACCTTGTAAACCCATTAATTGGTGTACATATCTCATGTTATGCATGTGCCACCATTGAAAATCTCTCTCCTGTAATCCTGGCATAAAGGTGGGATTTCCAAATATAGGCATAGCTGGACAATGTGATAATTTCAAAGCTGTTTTTTGTATAACTTGATCCCAGATAACTAATGCCATTTTCAGTGCTGGAGTAGAAGTATCGGGCATGTCTTGCTTGGAAATCCATGGTAACATCGGTCTATCAGTTTTATCTTGTCTACTTCAATTTCAGACAATAACAGAAGGGAGGGTCTTTAAAAGTGAATTATTAGCATAATTTGAGCATCTTGGTAATAATAAACTAAAGATTATCAAATATATGAGGTAAAGATTTTAGTGGTTTTGTTACTGTCAATAACATATCATCAGCAAACAACATTTTTTTATGCATCTGTTGGCCTATGGTGATCCCAGTTATATTTGGATCTTGTCGGATCATTACTGCTAAGGGTTCAAAAGCTAAGATAAATAACTGTGGCGAAAGAGGACATCCTTGCCCCGTCCCTCTATGTAATGTAATATTATTAGAAGCAAAAGGGCCCCATTTTAAAAAAGCTTGAGGAGTATTGTATAAAGCCTAAATAATCAAAATAAATGTCCCCAAAGTTCAATTTTTTCAAAACATTATATAAATAATCCCAAGTAACTGTTTCAAATGCTTTTTGAATATCTAGGGACAATTTTAATGCAGGAGTCCGTGAGGAATTAAGAAGATATATTAATTGTATAAATCGTCTTATGTTTTCTCCACCATCTGTTTGGGATAAACCCCACTTCATCAGGGTGTATTACGTTTGCTAAAATTGAATTCAATCGAGTAGCTAATATTTTCCCTAAAATTGTTATATCATTATTTAGTATTGAGATAGGACCTTAATTCCCAGGCTCTAAGGAATCTTTATTGGGTTTAGGTATTAATGCCACTTGCGCCAAGATTTTACCTCCCTGTAATACTTTATTAAACATAGATGTAAGATGTGGAGCTAGTGCTGGGGCAAATTTTTTGTAATACATTATTGAATAACCATCTGGACCAGGTGTTTTGGTATTTGGAAGTAACTTAATCTCTAGAAAAATTTCCTCTAATTGAATATCATTATCCATGATCTGTTTTTGTTCTGATGTTAATGTAGGCAATTGTATATATGTAAACATATTGTCCGCTAGAGTTTTATTAAATTTAGTAGGAGTTTGGTATATTTTAGAGTAATAGTCATTAAATTCCAATAAAATTGGGGGGTGGTGGAAGCACTCTTAAGGCTAATACAAAATATATTAAAGTATAATGGAAGTGCTACTTACAATGCACTTCCCTGGGCCCCTGTCTCATAAGTAATTCAATATAAATGCAAATGCATATGTTTACAAAACAGGGGTTTTTAGTTACAAAGTTATGATCATAAAGTTGAAAAGCCACCATACCACGTCAAGGTAAACCCCATATGGCGGTCCCTAACTTACCTAACTCAGGTCACAGTATAAAAAGATACTTCTCTGCATAATAGCATTACCTGTACACAATGTGTGTTGTGCATTGGTTTCAATCTGAAAGCTAAATCCTCCCCCGCCAGCAAGGGCTTTTAAGAGAGAGAGATTGCTCAAACCAACGCCCATGGCTTTTTAACTTTATGATCATAACTTTGTAACTAAAAACCCCTGTTTTGTAAACATATGCATTTGCATTTATATTGAATTACTTATGAGACAGGGGCCCAGGGAAGTGCATTGTAAGTAGCACTTCCAATATACTTAAATATATTTTGTATTAGCCTTAAGAGTGCTTCCACCACCCCCCCTAGATTTTTGCCTGCAATTATACCAGATTTAGTTTCGAGTGATTTGATCTTTTTTATCATAATTTTGGTCTTTACTTTTCGAGAGAACTCATAACTTTTTGCTATTTTGGACCCAATGTCCATTCCCATGCCCTGGCTGCATAATTAAATGGTAAAGAGAGAGGGGGAATGTGTGGAGAGCAGTGACATCTAGAAAGTGCTGAATGGAAAGTGAAAGTAGTTGTCTGCCCCGCCTCTGTGCCTAAGGCATAGAGAAGGGGGAGACAATATTTGATTGACAGCTGAGATTTTAAAATGAGCTTTAAACAGCTATGAATGCTTTAATAAAAAATAGAAATTGGATTTCATGTTTACTTTGAAAAGGACTTTTATTATACAGCTTTTTGTGTCTGGGTGACAGGTCCACTTTAACAGTGGTCAGAGGTTGTGGGTTGGGTAGCGAAAAATGCAGGTCACTGGTCAGGGTTTCAAAAATTGGTTGTTCACAGTTCTGTAATCTGCTACAATTTGCCAAAAATTCATAAAAGTCTAAATAATCCACTGGGAAGTCCAATAATTTCGGGCATTGACTTTGTTGATTTCCATTTACAGGACATAGAATAAAGACAACCCTCCTACTTACAGAAAATTATTTAAAAAAAAAAAAAGAGATATGCAGTTGGAAGATAGTTATGGGTTATATGTGATGTGATACACTAGTATTCCACATGAAAACAGCATGAAAGCGGTATGAAGCAAGTTAGAAACAGAAAGTGGATTCCCTACCTCAATACAGAAAGAAATTAACTAAGAAAAAATTAGAACATGTAGATTTATCAAAATTTAAAAAAAAAAAAAAAGAATATTTTCTGAATTGCCAGAAAGTTTTTGAACATATACTGCACTTTCACGTTAAGTTTTACATTGATTGCGTATTTATTAAAAAATGTCTCTTGAAAAGACTCAATCACTCAAAAACAACTGGAAAACAGTGAAACCAATTCTACTCAAAAAAACTCCCATTCACCTCTTAAGAAATTCACCAGCTTTTATATAACAATCTTTTTGAGTTTGTTTGTTTGTTTGTTTGATCAATCTCGAACATTCAAGTTCAGAAAACCTGAATTTGAAAGTTGTGATTGTGGAGTTTTCATAAGCTGTCACAAAAATATAAAGAAATATATTTCAAAATACTTAAAAAATAATTTGATAGGGAATAATACAACCCCCCCCAAATCACCACTGTAAAATATATGGATATTAGAAGTCACCAAGGAGTTGCATGACCAATCAAAAGGCAGAAGGCTGAGGTGATTTATAATACTCAATCTGCAAGAGGGTGACATTTGTGTTTATGTTTATTTCAATGAGACTTGCAACAAATTACATCACTAAGCGCTGACTTAAAGGATATACTTCATTGGAAAAAGATAAAATATATTTTTCTTATGCAAAACAAGAAGCCCAGATCTGTGTCACAATAAGCTAGAATGATCAATCATTAAAGTACAGTAGTATAAGATACCTGCTCTCTGCACATCACAACTAGAGATACAGTACAAAGGCTCTTATTGCCATCTACTGGTTATATAACAATTCTTATAATGTATTTTTTTCCTCAGTTGCAACTACTTTTTTTGCTTTTTGCTAGTTATATCTCAAACTATAAGTATATAAAATCACATGAATCTACTTGCAATTTTTTTATCGATAATTGTTCCTTATGTATTTTTTAGCATAGCTTTGCAGTTTGGAACTTTGGTATACAAAGGTGTCTTTTCACTTGTTGAATTCATCAGAATGTGTACTTTCTAAAAATATATGGGTTTCTGGGGGGTCTTTGTACTGTTAGGGGTTCTTGTGTTACATAGTACGCAGTCACGGGGCTCTGATTGCAAAAGCTGAGTTGGCAGACTAAAAAATGCATTCATACCACATAATACCGGGCATCAAACTATTCAGAAGACCTCTGGCGTTCAGTAGTTAGGGTGATTTTACTTTGTACGTAAAACATTGTGTCAAATAAATATGGCACATTGCCATAATTTTTAGATGATTTTCAGAAATGTCATAAAAACTATTAAGTTTAGGAAGAATTTGCAGTTTGGTAGTTTGTTGTACAAAGATGTATTTACCCATTTTTCAAAAAATTTCTAAATTTTTTATAAAAACTGGTAACTTTAGAAATTAATTGTGGCTGGGTAGTTTGGAATAGAAAGACATGTTTACTTATTCTGCAAATAATTCAGTGAATTTGTTCTTTCCAAAAATGTATCCTGTCTTAGGGTAAACCCACAGTTGGTAGAGTTTTTAGAATTGAAATCAGAAGTATTCAGGTATCCAGAGCAGCACTTTGGAAATGTGGTAGTGTCCTGCTGGGGGTCCTTGACCTATACAAATCAGAAATCCCCATAAAACTATACATGTTTAGTATTGTGTGTCCGGAGACTTGGGCCTTTCTAAATCAATTGTAATTTCATGCATAAAATAAATTATGTTTCTACTATATCTATAATATGTTATGGAACATATTATTTTTATTTTGACAGAAGTGGAATTACATCAAAATTCTAGCATATTTTGAAAGTTAAGGTTGTTCCGAAAAAAACGATATATTATTTTCCAAGGTAAACCTTAAGTCCTCTCCAGGAAAGGTCCCTAACGTGAAAGTGCAGTATATGTTCAAAAACTTTCTGGCAATAAAAGTTTGCAAGTGACCAAATCGGACGGCAATGAAAGGGTTAATGAAAATAATAATCAAGTTTTTTTTCCAATAAATATTACAGGTCAGGGACTGTAAATACTGAACACTTCCCAGCTAGCAGAATTATGAAGGCAGTGATTACTAATTGTTCTATTATCCTGAACCAAAGAGTACATAAAAAAAGAAAAAGGTATATAGGTGATGTCCTTCTTAGTAAAGCTGTGTCTGATTGCAAATTGGAAAAAAATCAAAAGAAAAAGGTTTTCCTATTTAACAGTGTTCTGAGGATCACTCCCGAATACCCCCTCCTTGAAAGTTATTTGTCAATGGTGCTCTTTAACTTCTTGTTTAATTTTTACAAGTAACCTCTCATGTTCAGAAACAACTTCCTCCAGTACATAATCCCAGTCAGTACTCTGTCGATAAAAACAACGCTGTATACAGAAGGCCCTATGTGCATACTCTGATCTAAAAAATAAAACACAATAACCTGCAGCTCATCCCTTTTTATTGGGTGCATGTGGGTGAGGCTTGATAAACAAATTACACAAAGTTTAACCCCAGCACTCCAATATAGAACCCCAAGAGAAACCTATTTTTGCACAGCTGAACTGTAACTAGTAAAAAAGACACTTTTAGTTACAAAGTTTGTACAAAATATGCATTAGCTGATGCGCCCCGTCAAGGCAGTGTCCATGCGTCAGTCCTACCTAAGTGAAAAAAGTGTTATTTTTGGGGGGAGAAAGACCATACCTGCTTTTCTCTTTATTTAGCATGATCTCTTCCAAAAACACCATTGAATGGGGGTTGGGAGAGCAAGCATTAAGGAGAGAGCCACCTCCCCATACTATAAAATAAAACACAATAAACTGCAGCATAAACTGCATACTCTGATCTAAGAGTTGCTGTATGGCAAGCTTAGCATATTGGCCCGATGCGGGAGAAACTTATGAGGAAGTTGCAGTGTTTTGTTCTGGCTAAATTTTCTTCACATACAAGCTAACCTCTATATTTCTTTATGTAACCTTTTGCACCGTACATTTCAATTTACATAAAAGTCATTGGTCTCCTATAATCCCTTCATGAACCCTAGGCCATGGATATGGTGATACATCAATATGTTAAATTTCTGTAGGATAGCCAGGGGGTCCAAACCTTAAATGTTTTCTGTGTAAGATTAAGACTTGTGAGTTTCTATAATATAAAGTAAAAATGTAATCCAATTTTGCTTTGTCTAATTGAAGGTCTGGAATGGAGGACTTCATGGCACAGATATGACTTGTTTGGCTACAGCAAATATATGAGTTCAATTTCCCTAGGTAGTTATTGCCACCTAGTATTTCTTTCTTTTAAAGAGCTTCCACTGTGTTTTTCATAAGTGGTAACCCTGTGGCATTTTTGATTAAGGCATAGATCATTATACAGAATTTGTTTGCCTTGGGGTAAGAGAAAGAATATTTTTTTTAAAATACACTTACTTTTTTTTGCTCACCCTGAAGCAAAGCAATTATCCTAAATCATCAGGTGTGCTACTATATGCAAAATCTAAAATTTATGACAAAGTATTGGCACATCTGTACAAAGTAACGCTGCAGACAAATCTTTCTGAAACTTTCAGCATAAGTCTTAATTTTGTTAAAACAGTCTATTAAAAAAAGGTTGCAAAGACATAATCAAGAATTGAAAATCAACCTTGAAACTATCATATTCAAGGACACTAGATGAATTCATTAGATGAGGCTTCATTAGAAACAAATGAAAAACAGCATGAAAAACATATTCAAGACTTTGTTTGCTTCAGATGTTATGGGGCTACATATCTGTGGTAAGTGTGTGTCCGATTTGCTAGGTTTGTACAAGGGAATGTATGCATTTTGGGAACACTGTTGACACAGGTGCTACTTTTGTTAACAGAAAGTTTAAACAATTTTACTTCAAAGCAAATGTCATTCTACTAAGATTACACATGTTCTATATGCCGCTCATTACACTTTTGCAGATCAAACATTTCATTCTAACAGGCCTCTGTGATAATCAGGCTCCATTTTCAGTGCGCTTGTCAGTTGAAGTATTGTACATTACTGCCCATCATGTGCTGGCAACTTCCATCAAAGAAAAATAAATAATCCCGCAGCACTCACCCAAAAATTTGATTTATTTGTGCCATAAAAAAGGCAACATTTCAGACTTTTCCCCAGTACTTTGTGAAGCCTAAAAAAACTTCTGTGATGAAAACCATGAATTCTTTGGATTATTGTACAAAACCCAGCGCAGCTCATATCTTCCAATTGTAATGGGGCATCTGCCATTTTTCTTTGTGTCTTCTTCCGGAGCTGGAGCTTCAACAATTTCAGTCCATTTCAGTCCATGTGCACTTGTCGCATACCGGGAAATTGCTCCAACTGTGCATGCACCGATTCGCCAGTCTCAGTCTCAGATTACCAAAGACCCAGAAGATGGCTGCCATGAACTGCAAACCCTGAATCTGCACTGAGGGGTAAGTAAAAAGTTAGGTCCAAGGAGGGATTTGGTCTACGTAGGGTAGGGAGGTAGGTTTTTTTAGTTAAGGGTTGAATTCTCCTTTAAATTACTTAGTACCCATTGGCCTGTTATTTTAAACCAAGCTATTGATGATTCCATTGGCAGGCATCAGCACAAGGGGTATGACTGTATGAATTTTCGGCCATACTGACAGCTGCCTAGTGCCTTTGAAAAAGCTTTTTTTATTAGCGAAACATGTCAGGCATTTCTCTCTGAGGGAGTATACCATTTTTTAACTTTATGTGACTACCCAGGTAGTGACCGAATGATACTTAGCAGTGGTGAATGTGATTCTAGTGTGAGCAACTGCACGTTATAGAGCTA
The DNA here is from genome assembly GCF_017654675.1 of Xenopus laevis. NCBI lineage: Eukaryota > Metazoa > Chordata > Amphibia > Anura > Pipidae > Xenopus > Xenopus laevis. Next base: position 121,366,267 of record NC_054380.1, on the reverse strand, counting down.
GAAACACATTTGAGGGCTAGAAGGAAACAAGGGGAGAAGAGTGTTGTAATGGTGTCCTTGTCTGTTTCCCCTAGTTAGGCAGGTATAGAGGTGATGCTGATCCCACCTGACTCTGTTGCCCTAGATTAGCTCAATTGCTCACCAAAGCCCACTGCAACAATTGGTCTGCACATGATTTGTGTCTCAGAGCAGTGTTTTAAACTGTGTAATGCTGTTGACAATTGGTCTGAACAGGATGTCTGTCTTTTGTCTGACCTATTGGACTGAATTGTTGTTTTTAATGCAGATCATTAAAAGTTAAATATTATAGTACTAAATTCTGCTTTCTAGTATCTAGAAAGCAGTGGGGAGGTGCCATCATGGATTTTTCTTTTCACTTTTGAATTTTTGTTGTAAACAGATTACTGATAGCATGTAGCGTATATTAAAGAAAAAGCATTAAGACCACTTAAATAAAACAAGAATTTCAAGAGAAATTAGCGCTAAATAAATAATAAAACTTAAACACAAGCTGTTAGGAAGGGCTTAATTGAAGTTTTTTCCTCCCTTAATAACTGGTCGAAATGATTTTGACATTTTTTTGTATTACCTATGAAATCGGAAGGTCACATAGTAAAAGTTGAAAAATCGTGTATAATTTTAAAAATGACTTCAAAATAAGTTGATTTGGAACTCAGAAGAAAACCTTTTGCTTGTACAATAAAAGTAGTATATACAGGCTGCTTGTACTTCTGTCGCCCTATAGTTTTAGTAAAGTATCTTATATGGAGACAATAAAACAGGATGGAAATCTAAGAGATAATGGTGGAAAGGACTGCAATAAAGAAGAAAGTTCCTCAGAACTAGCGATGAGCGAAAGTATTTGCCAAGTTTTGACACAAAAATGATGCCCATAGACTCCAATGGGTGAAAAAAAAACTGTTGCGTCAAAATTATTTTGACGCCCATAGACTTCAAAGCATTTTGGTGGAGCAAAACGGATCAGATTTGCCCATAACTACTCAGAACTAGGGATGGACGAATTTTTTCGCCTTGTTCCGCCACGGAAATGACGCCCATAGACTTTTTGATGCCCATAGATGACATTTCGCCGGCGTCTAATTTTTGGCCAAACAAAACGGGTCAAATTCGCCCATCCCTACTCAGTACCCATAGTAAATCAGCCTAAAATAGACTTACGGCATTAACAGTTCAGCCTGAAAAAAAGTATATTCTCCTTAATTAGTGGACTGAGTATTCACAGGTAGAACCTTTATTGTTAAAAAGAAAGGTTTACCGTACCTTACATAAATGTGTTTAGATTTCATGTGCATGTTCTCTGTCAATTAATGTGCTGACAACATAATTATGCATTTGTTGGAATTTAGACTAAAATAATATGTAGGACACTAATGTAAGTTCAGCAGTAACTATCACAAAAAAAGCTTCTTTGTGTTACAGCCCCTTGGGGTAACCATGATTCTATTTCTATAGTCACATGTAAAAGCTTTTCAACAGTATTACACAGAAACACAGTTAAGCTGGGTTGCAAAAAAGTTCATCACGTTTATCCCCTCCAAAATAATCCCAGTGCACATATACAGTACATACTTATAGCAACCTATCTTGTAACAAATCAGGTACATTGCTGGTGTTTCTTTCGCTGGCTGATTCTGGTTTTACTGGATCAATTTGCAGAAAGCTGCAACTAGTAGAAGGGGACTAATATCCCACTTGAGCCCCCATTGGATTCTTTCTCTACTTAGGCATGAGCACCAGGACAATACAGTTCAATGAAAAGCTGATGTCTCGTCTGAATAGTTGAACAAGTAATGGTGGAAAACCAGATTAGTAATAGGGATGAGCAAAATATTTTGCCAATTTTTTGGCGAAATGAAGTGGGTCAGATTCACCCATCACTATTAGTAGTATTGAAACTTATTCTGTATTAGACTGCTTAATTGTATTGTAATTTTTTTTTTAATTTTTAATCATGTAATTTTAAACCTTCCTGAACAATTGAATTGCAGTCTTTGCGTTTCCTTGTTGATACCCGAGGGCTTTATACATGTATAACCCATAAGGAAAAATTGCTAAAGCATCTCCTCTGATGTCCAATATTAATCCATTCTAAGCCAAAATACTTTTTATCACAAAAAGATGTCCAGTATGGAAGTAAAAAATGGTGTTACTCAGATCTATTTTCTTATTCTGTTTAATCAGAATTTTGAAATTCTCTATTGATTTAATATTGCAAAGAGTATTTATTCATGTGCAAACCTCTATGTGTTTCAGGCAAACACACACCTTCTCAAGTGTCTTCCATCTCTAGTTGACAAGAAATGAGAGGCATCAGCCACCTTAGACCCCTATTAAAAAGAATTCTTCAAAAGGGTAAGGAATGTATGTATGTAGTAACGATAACATAATACTTGTATTTTCCGTGTGTTTAATGTTATTCCACAACTGTCTGCATGAATTTACTTTTCCCTTGACTAGACCTCCATTTTTTGTCTTGCTTTTCTTCTGCTAAACCTACCATTATTTGCTCCCCCACAGCTGTATCCCTGTAGCTGATAGGGATGCCGTATTTTGTGGAAGGCTTTCTACATGATTAATACGTTTAGTGGCAAACAGCATTTCTGACCAGGCAGCAACACTGTTTGGTCAATTTTCACCTGGTGTCTCCAGCTGGTTCACCTTCCCCTGACATGTGTAATGGCTGAATCTGTAATATGCAGAGTTCACCCATCTGTGCAGTCACAAGTTGCCCATGAAAGATTTAAAGAACCGGTTACTCATCATTCCTATACCACTGGTATAACATTTCCAGAGCGGTTCTTATCAGTTAAGTCTCTGAGGAGCGAGATCTAGATCTTTGCTTTCCCCAGATAACCCTGTGTCGCAAGGCTTTACTTACACACCTACAGTTGCATCCTTATACTTCCTTGCATAGTTTTGGTATAACGTGCTTCTGTAAAAGAGTACAAAAAAAAACAACTCCCAATCCTTTAGTGTTCTGACTCTTGAGAGTATCCACGCAGCTTGTGTCAAATAAACTTTGTCTTTCTACCTCAAGTGATCCTGAGTTCCTGAATTTCCACAACACATGCTTGCACAATTGTTTTATTTGTCTTTCAGTGCCTCCATTGCTTTTGTGGTGCCACCACCCAATATTATAAAGTCCCAATAACAACTTTTCCCATTGTTGCTAGACCGGCAACCCAGACGGCCACCGCAAAATGCGCTCCCCTACCCAACCTCGCATGAGCCATTGCAGAGAGGAGGGAGGGGAGAGTGATAGCAATAGAGGGCGGTGAACACGGGCTAGTGGTGGGCAGAAAACTCTTAAAGGAGATATATATGATAAATGTAAAACACCTTAATTTTGTAGAAAATTATAATATATGGTGTTGCTTTTTCATGGTGCTAAAAAATAATATCTATAAAAATAGCCCCTTTATTGGAACTCCCTATAACGCTATAGTTGCATGTCCTAGCAGTCCCTGCCAGAAGCACAGTAGGAGGGGGGACAGTCAATCACACAAGCAAAGACAGGCTTCAGTTCCCTATCAGGTCCTGCTAGCTGCTGATTGGTTCCTGTCCTACAGTGCAGTGAGCTGAGAGCCACCAGCTCCCCTGCACAGCCTGGGAATTCAGGGAGCAGGAAGTGGAAGTGAAGGGAGGGTTTTTGCAGAAATATTCAATAAATCAGTCTGAAAGTCTACTTTTTTAATTCTTCTATTTCTAAATGAGTATACGGTAACTGTATAATGCACTGGTACATTCTTTTAATTTACACAGAATGTCTCTTTTATCCACTTTTCCCATTGGAGCCAGACCATCAGAATCACCTGCAGGGCCAGGCCAAGCCAATCAGGTGCCCTAGGCAACTAGGGTTGCCACCTTTTCTGTAAAAAAATACCGGCCTTCCAATATATTTGTTTTTTCCCAATTAACATTGCCAGGTAACAACCCTATAGGCAACCCAGCCGGCCACTGTGCCCCCCCATGCGCTCGCACAAGTGACTGTACATGAGCTGTAACTGAGAGGAAGAAGGGGAGAGTGACAGGCAGTGAACACACCCCACTTTCATTGCACCCTACTTCAGTGACTCTTCTGACTTCCCCCAGCTCCAGCTCTTGTCTCCTGTTATTCATTTGATTGTGAGACCATTCATACTGCCAACACCGATCTATACGTAACCCGGTGATTTCCCTACAGATATCCCCCCAATTGTCTCTCCATTACAATGACTTCTATGAGGGCTTCCTCCCCTATAGTACCCCAATACCGACACCATCAACTCTTATAGTTTCCCAATATTTTCCCGCCACGGTTCAATGCTTCTTCTTCCACCGTCTCACATCAGTCACACACAACCTTTACTGACTATTCACACCCGGCATTAACCAACAACCACTACTGAACGCAATGTTTCACCCCATCCCCACAGCTCAATCACTGCCGCTAACTCTATTCCCCACCGGAAACACCGCTCTATACAAGCGCAGTATAAGTCTCTGCTGAGAGGAATTGTTGCGACGTCAACTAACTTATCTACGCATGCGCCAAAACTGCCGGCTTGAATGGCTGAGTTTTCAATAACGTGGGCGGGGCCTCGTTAAGTCCTGCCTACACGCCAGCTCAGTATAGGTAATGTCTGCTGAAAGGATGGCGGAGGAGCCGGGTGTGTGGAACTTGCTGGAGCGGGCGGTGAGTAAAGTAAATGTTTCGGCTGCTGTCAGTCTGTATCTGATTCCAGACTTAATATAATAAAGTAAATCACCCGTGAGGCAGGTTTTGTTCATGTTGTACGGTGAGTGGGTTTCCAGTGACAGCCCTTAGGAATCAACATGGGTTTGTATTGAAAAACACAGGAAGTTTGCTTAGGTCTAGCGACCAATCAGCTGTTAGCTAACCTGCATGTGATTGTGGCTAATTGGTTGCTGTTGGTAACTAGACCAGAAGCCAACCATTGCACCTTTTATTACATTTCCTTATTTATATATTTGTTTAACACCTAACTAAAGCCCGTGGCCTGCCCGCAGTCTGGTCAAAATTCGCCTTTTTGCTGGCTTCTGGCCAACTGTGCGCCGTGGTTCCACCCCCTTTGACGTCATGATCCGCCCATCCAATCGTGTGCTGTGGATCTGCCCCTTTGTTGTCACGCCCCACCCCCTTTGATGTCCCAGCCCGCCCCTTTGTTCCCACCCCATTCACCTGCCGGTGGAAATTTTATTAAAAGGTAGGAACCCTAGGCCACAATAAGCAACACCAGGGTTTCATTAGTGAAAATAAAGCCGGTTTCTAACTAATGCTGCCCCACAAATTACTGATATCACAAGTAGGGATGAGCAAATTTTTCGCTGCAGAAATGTCGCCCATAGACTTCAACGGGAGGGGAAAAAATGATGCGCGTCAAAAAAAATTTGACTTTAATGCGTTTTGGCGAATTTTCGGCGGCGGTGAATTTTTGGTGAAGCAAAACGAGTCAAATTCGCACATGCCTAATCACAAGGCTGACATTATGGGCAGGGCACAAAAGCTCGTGTTTAGGGTTGCCACCTTTTCTGGAAAAAAAACCTTACTATATTTTTATCTCTTTTCCCTATTAATAAAATTGGGATCAACCATCATTTTTATCGACCAGGCCGGGAAAATACCAGCTAGGTGGCAGCCCTACTCGTGTTCACTTCAAGGGGTTGTTCACCTTTGAAATAACTTTTAGTATGATGTAGAGCAGGGATCCCCAACCTTATGAACCCGTGAGCAACATTCAGAAGAAAAAGGAGTTGGGGAGTAACACAGACTTGAAAAATGTTCTTGGGGTGCCAAACAAGTGCTGTGATTGGCCATTTGGTAGCCCCTATGTGGATTGTCAACCTACTTTGAGGATCTGTTTGGTAGTACTAATGGTTTTTATGCAACTAAAACTTGCCTCCAAGCCTGGAATTCAAAAATAAGCCCCTGCTTTGAGGCCACTGAGAGCAAGATCCAAGAGGTTGGAGAGCAACATGTTGCTCACGAGCTACTGGTTGGGGATCACTGATGTAGAGAGTGAAATTCTGAAACAATTTGCAATTGATTTTCATTTTTTATTATTTGTGTTTTTTGAGTAATTTAGCTTTTTATTCAGCAGCTCTTCACTGGCATTTTATGCAATCTGGTAGCTAGGGTCCAAATTACCCTAGCAACTCTGCATTGATTTGCATAAGAGACTGGAATATGAATAGGAGTGGGCTTGAATATAAAGAATAAAAATGAGGCCCATTTGAAAGCTATAGAGTCGGAAGAAAAAAAGCAAATCATTATAACTATTAAAAATAAATAATATAAACCAATTGAAAAGTTGCTTAGAATTGGCCATTCTATAACATACTAAAAGTTACCCTAAAGGTGAACCACCCCTTTAAAGAGATACTAACATCAGAAAATAACCTTTTTTATTATCTATTGTAACTTTGTCTTTAAACGCTATTTATTTTTCGATATAAGTATTTGCCTGATGCTTTTACATTACCTTTCTTACCCCCCATGTTCCTCTTATGAGGGGGCTGCCATATTTGTGCAGCTGGAGTGCAGTTCCTCCTCCCACTGATATCTGACGCCAGGGCCCAAACAATAAAATAAGTCTGCTTTGACCCACCTATTTTTACCAAAAAAACCAAACTCTAACCCCATCTCATTTCAATTGCTGTACATTTTCAGATAGGCTTTGTTAGGTCCTGCTGCAACATCATGAAAGATTGCTTTGTCCCACTTCTGGAATGTCTGGATCAGGCTAAGATCTGGTCACACGAGGGCATCTGTACGTGTATAGAAAATAAAAGTAAAAACCTCATGCTTGTGTGTTTTTTTTTTTTTTTTTTTAATATGTACAAACATCTTAAGTATAAGATGATATAGTATAAAGACAGATGTTTCTGTACTAAATCATACATAATGTTTTTTTTGTCTTTGTAGCCCATTGATTGGACAGAACCATGGCTGATTGGACTTGCTGCTTTTCACATACTGTGCTTCATAGTCACATATATTTCTTTTAAATCGTACCCACTTCAGATTTGCCACTTTTTGCTAATGGGTAAGTTAAAAGGAAGGCTTTTACTTCTGTTTCACGAACTCTGCCTTGAGGCCTTCATTAAAACTCAAATTGGGCTTATTCTTAAACATTGGGCAAATTTGTATTTGGACAGTAACCCATCGCAGCCAATCAAATGTTTGCTTTTGTTATTCAACCTGCAGCTGGCTGGAAAAAGGTGATCACTGATTAGTTGCTGCAAATATGCCTAGTATTTATAAGTGAGCCCCTTGGTTTATATTTCTTTATTGTAATGGGAAAGGGGCTGACGGGCTGCATCTCACGGCCAAAGCTGAAAAATTAAATGGATGTGTTAATATGAGCCCAGGGGCATTTTTAAGCATACATACAAAGTCCAGCACTTGCTTTTTCTTCCCTGGCCCATTTGTGCTAACAGTACTCCTGCAGCATAATGTCATTATGACACAGCCAAATGTTTGCCCACTAAAGGGTGCCAAAAAGTTTGAAGATCTCTGGTTTAGAGTAAACACTGCTGAACTACCTTAACAGCTGAGATTAGGGTAGACCAGGTCTATGGGAGCAAAATCTAGGCAAATGAGCTGCATGTACCTGTTTTAGGGGTGCTCCATTGCCTAATGGGAAATCTTGTCTCCCACAGGCGATGAAGCGTCTGACAATACCTGCATTGGACTCAATGCATGTAAAACTCATTATAAGCAGTGATCCAGGGTAATCCCCTGAAAATGCAGAATGATGATGCACCCTTAAAGGAACAGTAACTCCAAAAAATGAAAGTGTTTTAAAGGAATGAAAATATCATGTAATGTTGCCCTGCACTCGGTTTGCTTCAGAAACACTACTATAGTTTATATAAACAAGCTGCCGTGTAGCAATGGCGGAAATTGAAAAAAGGCTATATGGCACAGGTTAAATAGTGGATAACAGATAAAACATTATGTTCTACAGAGCTTATCTGCTGTGTGGCCTGAGCCCTTTTCTCCCCTGAATGGCTGTCCCCATTGCTACACAGCAGCTTATTTATATAAACAATAGTAAATGTTTCTGAAGCAAACACACCAGTTTTACCAGTGCAGGGCGACACTGCATTATATTTTTATTAGGGATGCACCGAATCCAGGATTCAGTTCGGGATTCTGCCACGATTCAACCTTTATCATCGGGATTCGGCCAAATCCTTCTGCCCGGCTGAACCAAATCTTAATTTGCATTTGCAAATTAGGGGTGAGGAGGGAAATCACGTGACTTTTTGACACAACAAGGAAGTAAAAAATTGTCCCCCTTCCCACCCCTAATTTGCATATGCAAATTTGGTGCCATATTCGGCCGAAGGATTTGTGGGTTAGGCCAAATGCAAAATAGTGGATTCGATGCATCCCTAATTTTTATTACTTTAAAACAATTTAATTTTTTGATGTTACTGTTCCTTTAAAAAACCCTCCATCTCCTTCTGTGAATGTCTGATGAAACTTCTGAGAGTGAAATTGCATCTGTTTTGCCAAAGCCGGCAGTTGGCTCATACATGTGGGAACTAATTTCTTAAGCTTGTAAAACATTTTTAAAGGAAACTATACCCCCCAAACAATGTAGGTCTCTATAAAAAGATATTGCATAAAACAGCTCATATGTAAAACCCTGCTTCATGTAAATGAACCATTATCATAATAATATACTTTTCTAGTAGTATGTGCCATTGGGTAATCATAAATAGAAAATTGCCATTTTAAAAAATAAAAACGCCCCCTGGGATCGTAGGATTCACTGTGCACACATACAAACCACATGTAAGGTCACATGAGCCAATTACCAGACAGACTTCTGCCTTTTGCTTCCTCACTTCTTCCTGTTACAGTTAGTGTTGTAGTATTTCTGGTCAGGTGATCTCTGAGGCAGCACAGATAGAGTCACGAAATGGTGGCTCAAGGCAAGAGATGTAAAAGGGCAATATTTATGTAAATATATATTCCAGTTTGGTAAGATTCTTTAATATGTCATTCAATTTGATATAAACTATCTGTTGCTTAAGTATTCATTTTGGGGGTATAGTTTTCCTTTAATGCACCTTAAATGGAGAATAGTGCAGTGCTTATTGCATTGAGAAATGCTCATGAGCAAATGTATCAAGCATTTACAGTCAGTTGTAGGTACATTTCTAAGCTATTTCTAAAGGCAGTATGCATCATTTTGTAATGCTTAACACACACCCAAATTCAGTGATTCAAATCTAGTGTTTTACACGGCTAGTTGTAGTCCAACTATAAAAGCATATTCTCATAAATATGTATCTTTAATTGAAGTGTTCCAAATTACATACTTATTCTGTGTGTACATTGCCTAAAGATTGCCATTTTGATTATTTTTCCATAAATAGTCATGTCACAAAATACTAAGAATACTTACATGAAATATATTTGTTTTTCAGTTGCCCTTGTAAGTTGTGCTGAATATATCAATGAATTTGCGGCAATGAATTGGAGGTAATTCTTACTGCTATAAACAAATCCTGATGTTTTTGTAATTATTTGTAAATAACTGTTTAGCAGAGAAACATTTCTCCATTGCTGTTACAGACCTGTACCTTTGATACTTTCATACTGAAATAAGAAACTTTGTAAATACAATAAAGTACATATTTTGCATTGTTTCTGAAATAATCAAGTTTATCTTCACTATCCCTCTCTCAGCATTTGTTTCTCTTCATTCTGTCTTCATGCAGCAGTTGGGTGTCATATAATTTGACTGTTACATCCAATATATCTTATGGCGGGCTTCCTTTCATAGCAGATGTATTAGAGCTCATTCAAATAAGTGATTCCAACAAAATCTAATGATATTAATGCCTTTTGCACAAATTCTGCATGTAGAGAGACAGTGATTTTAATAATGAGCTCTAATACATCTTCTAGGCAAAAGGAGCCCCCCTAAAAGATAAATTGGATCTGTCAATGAATATCTGACACCCAACTCCCGCATGAAGAGAGAATGAAGAGAAACAGATGCTGAGAGAGGGATAGTGAAGATAAACTTGATTATTTCAGAAACGATACAACAATTTAATTTAATTTCGAAAGTTTCTTATTTCAGTATGCTGAAGCTTACATAAATTTTTTATTTTCGCGATAGTTCCCCTTTAAGGCTAACAGCCCACTGGGTTTTTGTCAACCATACAACACTGGATAGCGTTGCATTGTTGGTGTCAGGTTAGGCAATTACTGCTAACAAGCTCTCACTGACAAATGATAAATGCCTCATCGTACAATTACCATTATTGTCAATGCAAAGGTATTTTCCAACATTTTGCCATCCATCCTTGAGCCAAAAGTAGCATAGGTAACAAAGGGCTTAGTGCTCATACTGTTAAACCAATTGCTGTTTATTTAGATGCATTGCCTGTAAGATTATGACTGGATATAGAATTTTCATCGCTGTATAAAGCAATGTTCAAAAAGATGAATAAACACCTCAGTTTATGCTTAGCTTTATTCCTCTACTAGACATTAAGCCGTTAAATTAACGGGCGCTAGAACATATGTAGTCCGTTGCGCGTCTATCTACGTCGCTAGGAGACGGTCCGAGGGGCACATGCGCAGTAGCGCAATCCCACGGACACAGGGACTGGACGCAGAGACACTTGAACTTTATTATATAGGATGGATAGGTGCAGCTTCGTATTCTGAAATTGCAGTACTCGACCAGCAGTCACCAGTGCTTTCATTTTTTTTCCACACTGGGATTTAGTTATGCGGTGCTACTTCCAACAAGCTAACTTTTGCCTGCTGCAAGATTGAATCGACCCCAGTGATTTGTTACAGACAGAACCAGCACTTCTGAGGAGCATGTTGGAGGGAGCATTAAGTACCATTGGACCATTGGGGTGTGTTATGGAGTATTTAAAAAATAGTTTGAAGGGGAACTATCGCGAAAATAAAAATTTAATATAAGCTTCAGCATACTGAAATAAGAAGTTTTCTTAAATATAATCAATTAAAAATTCTGTACCGTTTCTGAAATAATCAAGTTTATCTTCACTATCCCCTTCTCAGCATCTGTTTCTCTTCATTCTGCCTTCATGCAGGAGTTGGGTGTCAGATAATCATTGACCGCTAGATCCAATATATCTTATAGGGGGGCTCCTTTTGCCTAGAAGATGTATTAGAGCTCACTCTATTAAACTCACCAGACATCATGTCTCTCTACATGCAGGATTTGTGCAAAAGGCAGTTGTTTTGTTTGTACTGGAATCAGATATTTGAGTGAGCTCTAATGCATCTACTAGGAAATGAAGCCCCCCCCCTATAAGATATATTGGATCTAACTGTCGATTAATATCTGACACCCGACTGCTGCATGAAAAGAGAATGAAGAGAAACAGATGCTGAGAGAGGGATAGTGAAGATAAACCTGATGCAGAATATTTAATTGATTGTATTCAGTAAGTTTCTTATTTCAGTGTGATGAGGCTTATTTGTCTCATCACACTCATGGCACTGTTGTCTAATCTAATAGCACATAGGGCAGCTTGCGTAGGAATAAACCAATATAATTGTAATTGATTTTTTTTTATTCAATTTTAGAGCATTTTCAAAACAACAATATTTTGATTCAAGTGGGATGTTTATTTCCTTGGCATTTTCTGCACCTCTATTGTGTAACACTATAATTATCGTGGTAAGTACCTTGCTGATCTTCATGGCTTGGTTTCATCTTTATTAGTATTTCTCATTGTCATTTTGTGACTCGTGCTTTATTGCACAGGACTATAGCAGTAATGTTTGTACCTATATGTTTTTTTTCTTATTAAAAAATTGTCCCCAGCGGATCCTTCTGTAATTCAATATGAATGCATTAAGTGTGGGTGGAAGGGAAGTGACTGAGAAAGAGATTTTGTTTTGGCCACAGAATACACTTGAATGGATGGCTCATGCGGATCACCTAGTGATTTCCATTCAGCTTCTGAAATACAAAACCTTGCTGTTTTGGACAGCCCCCATGCACAGTAAAGTAGAAAATCTGAACTTTAATGGGATACTGTCATGTGAAAATGTTTTTTTGTTTATTTTTTTTTTTTCAAAACACATCAGTTAATAGTGCTGCTTCAGCAGAATTCTGCACTGAAATCCATTTCTCAAAAGCTCAAAAAGGTTTTTATTTTTTTTTTATATATTTCATTTTGAAATCTGACATGGGGCTAGGCATATTGTCCGTTCCCAGCTGCCCCCAGTCATGTGACTTGTGCTCTGATAAACTTCAGTCACTCTTTACTGCTGTACTGCAAGTTGGAGTGATATCACCCCTCCCCCCCCCCCAGCAGCCTAACAACAGAACAATGGGAAGGTAACCAGATAGTAGCTCCATAACACAAGATAACAGCTGGCTGGTAGATCTAAGAACAGCACTCAATAGTGAAATCCAGGTCTCTCTGAGACACATTCAGTTACATTGAGTAGTAGAAACAACAGCCTGCCAGAAAACAGTTCCATCCTAAAGTGCTCGCTCTTTCTGAAAGCACATGACCAGGCAAAATGACCTGAGATGGCTGCCTACACACCAATATTACAACTAAAAAAAAAATACACTTGCTGTTTCAGGAATTAAATTTTATATTGTAGAGTGAATTATTTGCAGTGTAATTTCGAAATAAAAACAACATCATAAAAATCATGACAGAATCCCTTTAATGTTAAGTTTGTATTTTTAGTCCACTATGCATCCGTACTACAAGACACCAGCAGAAATGTTGACGCTGTGCTCAAGGGAGTAGTAGCCCTGGCTGTAGTACTTTTCAGTGAACAGAAGTGCCAGCCTGGGGTTTAAGGTACAGTAAGTGATTATATTCACTGGGGTGCCTAACACATTGGCACTCTCTTAGGAATTTGTGTTGATAGAGTAGGTATGATCATAGATTGCACTGAGGCTTATGTACCATGTTACTATTGAGCTGAATGCTATATTTACTATGATAAATGTTTCACAGGTAATGCTTTTTTTTCCCCCCCTCTACATTAAATACAGGTCCATTGGGTATATAAGACATTATGTGTTATGACTGAGCTGAAAACATTACAGCAGAAGAGAAAAGAATCGAGGGAGAAGAGACAGAAAAAGGAATAGACCAAACCACAATACAGCAAAAGAGCCAGAAGTCTATTCAGCATTGCTGTTACATAACTATAATATGTGGAAAATAAAGGACTACTGTGTTTATATTGCAAAAAATTACTGTTGTACATATAAATAAATCTTGTACATGGCATTTTAGCCATGTATAGTTATTAGTTACTTATCTGCCATACGGCGAAGTGGTGTAACTCGTGCTTTCATCCAGTTTCTGCAATATTCACAGGAGCCTTGGCACTGTTGTAAAATGTTTTTTTTTTTTTAAACTGTATTAATAAATAATTTTATACATTTTGTTTTATACGTTTTGTTCCTATGCAACCTGGGAAAACTGGCAACGGGAATGGCCAACTTACAAGTTCTTTGGGCAAATTGATATTAAAGTAAGAAATATTAAAATTCTCTAGATTTTTGAAGGCATGTCATGAAAAGGTAAATACCTGTTCTTACCCTATATGTCCCATTTAACTTTCTCAGTGACCAGCTGAAAGGTGACGGAAGCTTCAGATTATTGTTATCTCCTATAATAGCCCAGACAAATGCCATAGTCAAAAAATGTTTTAAAAATATGTTTGAGAAATAGACCAACAGTCTGAGCAAATATGCCTGGAATGATGGGCCAAATAGGTCTATGAGATACTTTATACCAAATGATTCAGGACTGGGCTTTTCCAGATAAAGGGGTATTTCCATAATGAACAGCATCACTCCTAAGAAATAATTCCATATTCCTTTTGTATCCTGTTAGCTGAACAATATCAACTTTACTTCCACTATATAAATATTTAAATGTTTCCTTCAGTCTTTTAATTCCCAATCACAGAAAGAAGACAGGTGCCATTTTGTGGACACTGTTATTGCAGCAAGTTTTGGATCACCCTGAAATCTTGTGTATGCGCCAGAAAGGGGGAGCAATGTCCATGCACAGACTGTACAAGGGAGGGGAACTGTGAGTGCCATGACATCTAGGAAATACTAAATGAAAAGTGAATGTAACTGCTGCCCCAAGTCTATATGGTTGAGAGCTCCGAATTTTAAAGGGGTTCTTCACCTTTAAATAAACTTAGTATGACGTAGAGAGATATTCTGAGACAATTTGCAATTGATTTTCATTGTTTATTATTTGTGGTTTTTGAGTTAATTTGATTCTTTTCAGCTATTTGGTTCATAGGATCCAGATAATCCTAGCAACCATGCATTGATTTACATGAGACACCACTATTCAACTTTTAGGCACGCACTCCACAAACTCCTCCAAAGCAGTATAGATTAAAACACTTTATTTAACGTAGAGTAACAAAACACCTAACACGTTTCGTCTGTGTCCACACGTAATCATATTTAATCTATACCGCTTCGGAGGAGTGTGCTCCTAAAAGGTGAATAGTGGTGCAATGTTTTCTCCCCAAGCTACGGGTTCAGGCGCAGCACCCGAACCACCAACGGAGAGCAGTGAGTGACCAAATTTTTGATATTATATACAAGACCAAGTCAACGGCGGGTTCGGGGCAATTGCACACGAACTTCTCTATATATTTGGTAAGCGTCCAAATTGCAGCAATTTAATTGGGAGATGCTAGAGGGAACAATTAACCAGTTAAGTTCGCAGCGGCTGTATTTGCCTGGCATTAGATTTATATGAGAGACTGGAATGTGAATTGGATAGGTTCTGAAAAGAAAGATGAGTAATAAAAAGTAGCAATAACAATATATTTGTAGACTTATAGAGCATTTGTTATTTAAATAGGGTCAGTGAATGCTGGAGAGAGTCAGAAGAAAAAGGTAACTAATTCAAAAATGATAAAAAATAAATAATGAAGACCAATTGAAAAGTTGTTTAGAATTGGCTATTCTATAACATGCTAAAAGTTAACTTGAAGATGAACCACCCCCTTTAAATACATTTATAATTGGCATAGATGTTTAAATTGTTTGGGTCTTGCATTTATTTTGCAAAGGACCTTTATTATTCAGGTTTTTATGTCTGATTGACAGGTTCCCTTAAGGCTACTAATAAACCTGCACAGACATGATTGTCATATACATGACCTGAAGTTATGCTAGCTTAGTTGTCATCACCTACAAAGCACTGTGTTATTTAACAAAAAAAAATATCAATGACAAATTAGGAATTTGTGTTCAACTGATTACTTGCATTATAATCTACGGCAGGGGTCGCCAACTTTTTTACTCGTGAGCCACATTTAAATGTATAAAGAGTTGGAGAGCAACACAAGCATGAAAAAATCCATGAGGATGTCAAATAAGAGCTTTGATTGGCTGTTTGGTAGCCCCTATATGCACTGGTAGCCTACAGGAGACTCTGTTTGGCAGTACATATGGTTTTTATACAACCAAAACTTGCCTCCAAGCCTGGAATTCAAAAATAAGCACCTGCTTTGAGGCCACTGGGAACAACATCCAAGGGGTTGGTGAGCAACATGTTGCTCATGAGCTACTGGTTGGGGACCACTGATCTACAGCATGGGCTCTGTCAAGTCCTGATCACTAGCTTTGTAGATTTGATGTTTCCATGTTTTTTTTTATGCATGCCATGATGTGTACTACCTGTCAACAACATCAAACCTGGCCAATAGAGGAAGAGTTAAAAGGATTCTGTGAATTCTGATTAAAATCTGTGTGTCAGTCTTTTAGCTTTTTTTGTTCATATTCTCCATTCTTGTAAATCTCCAAACTCACCTCCACGCTGAGAAAGGAGTTTGTCTAATAGTGGGTCATGTGTGGCTCAATGCCACGCTCCAGACCATGATCGACAAGCAACTCCTGGCACCACTTTTATAGAACATAATGGGTCAGATATAATTAAAGTGGAACTGTCATCTACACATAAAAAGCTATATAACAAAAGTCGTTTGCAAATTAAACATGGAACCTAAATAGTTTTTTTCATTAAAGCATCCATACCTGTTATAAAGGCATTCAAATATCTGAGCTGTGAATCAAATATTACCTACCCTACCTATCACAGTGCTACGCAATATGTTGGCGCTATATAAATACATGTTAATAAATACCGTGCCTCCTGAGGCATAGAGGTGGGGCAGTCAATTACTTTCACTTTCCATTCAGCACTTGCTAGTTGTCACTGCTCTACACACATTCCCCCCCACACACTCTATAATTGTGTAGGGCAATGTGTGTAGGAATTAGGTCCCCATTCGGGCGCATACACAAGATTTTGGGGTGATACTCATCTTGTCTTAATAACAGTATCCACAAAATGGCTCCTGCCTGCTTGCTGTGATTGTGTAATTCCAAGACTAAGGGAAACAAAATTTAAATAATAAATGAAGTGTAAGTAAGTTTTATTTTGCTTAACTAACAAGATAAAAAATAATTTGGAATTATTTCTTAGGGTGACAGGTCCCTGTTGTATCTATCCATTTCCTATTGACTGTACTGCTGGTACTGGGTACATTTACCATTGAAAAAATGTTACATTATTGATCTCTTCTCCAACCAAGACTCCAGGTTCTACAGCGTTTGCATGTTCTGGGATTACCAGATCTGTAAAAACGAAAAATTACTTTTAGAACCAGCAGTGCAGACAAAAGGAACGGGCAGACAGATACTACTTTGAATAGCAATCATATGAAAACTAACACAATGGGGCAGAAGTGAAAATTCACATTTTTTATTTGGTCAAAACTCTCAAATTCGAATTGTGAATTATTCAAACTCGATTCGAGTTTTCATTCAAATTTTCGAGATTTTGTCATATTTTGGCCCTTCAAATTTGAATATCGCACCTAAAACCTGCCAAATTACTATATAAGGCAATGGCAGAGGTCCAGGGATCATTTTGGTGATGTTTGTAGCCTTTCTGACATCTGACAAAAACTTTTTTTAATTCGAAACAAGTTTTTATATATCGATTTCGAGTTTTCGGGTCGTTTAAATTCGTTCGAGTTTAAAAAATTCAATGTTATTAATGAATTTCGACTACTCTGGAAAAAAGGTGCTTGTGAGGGGACATGATTACACTTTACAAGTACATTAGAGGACATTATAGACAAATAGCAGGGGACCTTTTTACCCATAAAGTGGATCACCGTACCAGAGGCCACCCCTTTAGACTAGAGGAAAAGAACTTTCATTTGAATCAACGTAGGGGGTTCTTCACAGTCAGGACAGTGAGGTTGTGGAATGCACTGCTGGTGATGTTGTGATGGCTGATTCAGTTAATGCCTTTAAGAATGGCTTGGATGATTTTTTGGGCAGACATAATATCAAAGGCTATTGTGATACTAAGCTCTATAGTTAGTATAGGTATGGGTATATAGAATTTAATTAAAAGTAGGGAGGGGTGTGTGTATGGATGCTGGGTTTTCATTTGGAGGGGTTGAACTTGATGGACTTTGTCTTTTTTCAACCCAATTTAACTATGTAACTATATATGTAATATCTTGAAATGAAAAAATAAATAATTAATATACTTTGCAAAAGTGCTTAGAATAGCCCCCTCATCAATTTTTAATTTATTTTAAAGGTTTACTTATCCTTTAAGATCTTTTAAGACTTAGAAATGTATAATGACTTAAACTTAATGACTTAGAATGGTATATATATATATATATATATATATATATATATATATATATATATATATATATATATATATATAATTACACTACAAATAAAGACATTTCTTTGTCTTTCATTACCAAGTACCACAACAGGAAGCAATCATGGGATCCATCTTGGACACTGTAGGTGAAGCTTCAGTTCACAAGTTCTGATTGCCTAATTAGATCATTTATTTACGTGGCTGAGTAGAACCTAATTAATTGCTAATTAGTTGTGTCAGGAGGAATTTAATATGTGCTACTTTTTTAATGGAGTTAGGTGGCAACTCAGATTACTAAGCAAAATATACTTCATTTTAAAGGCTTTTCCAGCTCTTGGTTATATTAAGAATTCCACTTGGTGGCAGCAGCAGACAGATTCTTTCTAACAGTGAATTAAATGCAATTCAATAAAAGTATGTATTGTTTTATTGTCCTTGTGCATATTCACTTACTTTTTCCTGCAGTGAACAGATTCTAACCTTACCAAAAAAAAGTAATTAAATTGCCAGTACAAAGGCAATAAAAGTGAGCATATCAAATGTCAAGTTATGCTTTAACTCCCTTGTCGCTAAAAAGAATTTGATTTTAATTTAATGCAACTTATTTCTCAGTTTGAGGGAGTAATTTTAATATATATAAACATCACTAACCTAATCAATCACTGTTTTTGGTAGAAATATTTCTACCTAGCAAATAATTTACTAGTAGGTGTAGTAGAGTAACAGAAAACTAACAGTCAAGACATGCTGCTCACTGTATGTCATTGATTCATTAATTGATGCTTGTTCCAAATAATAGCAGTGTTCCAAATAATAGCAGTGTGGAGTTCAATTAGTGAGCTCATTCATTCTGTGAAAAAACAGGTGTCAATTAAAGTCCTTATTTAAGGAAGGAAGGAGCAAAGGTTGTGCTGGTTATAGTGCATTTCTCTCTGAGAATCTGAGTAACATGGGTCATTCCAGACATTGTTCAGAAGAACAGCGAACTTTGATCAAAAAGTTGATTGTAGAGGGGAACACATATAAAGAAGTGCAGAAAATGATAGGCTGCTCAGCTAAACTGATCTCAAATGCTTTAAAATGGCAAACCAAAACCAGATGTGGAAGCAAACGGAAAACTACCATTTGTAAGGATAGAAGAATAGCCAAAGAATGGCACAGCAAGAGAAATGGCACAACATCTTGTGGATTGAGGAAAGCAAGATTGTTCGTTTTGGGTCTAGGGGCTACGGACAGTTTGTCATACGACCCCCAATCACAGAATTTAAGCCACAGTACAGAGTGAAGATTGTGTTGGGCCTATTTACCACATAACAGGGATCATGGGTCAGTTTAAATACTTCAAAATAGTTGAAGAGGTTAGGTTGCCTTATGCTGAAGAAGAAATGTCCTTGAAATGGGGGTTTCAACAAGACAACGACCCAAACACACCAATAAATGAGCAACATCTTGGTTCCAGACCAACAAGATTTACGTTATGGAGTGGCCAGACCCAATCGCCGGACCTTAATCCAATAGAAAACTTGTGGGGTGACTTCAAAAATGCTGTTTCTGATGCAAAAGCAAGAAATGCAGAAAAATTGGGGAATGTAACAGGTGCCAGAAGTTTGTGGACTCCATGCAAAACAGATGTGCAACAGTTCTCAAAAACACTGATTATACAACTAAATATCAGTTCAGTCATTCAAAGGAAAGCAAAATCTTGAAACATGTTTCAGTTTATACAGTGAATGTTTGAGTTTGTAAAGAATTCAGACACTGCAATTTTTTTGGAACAGTTTAATATTCCCTTTTCTTCACTTTCTGTAAAGGAATCACACAAATTTGTATGTATGGAAATAAAAGCTATTATAAGGATTTTGAGCTTTATTCACTTTTTAAACATATTGGTATTATTCTGAAGACAACTTGAATTGGGCAAGGATTGTTAGTGTAGAATGTGCAGTTACCCCTGGCTATTAAAGTAACCAGGAGGTGGATTTTGTACCACCTTAGGGTGTTTGAAATTAATACTCGTGCCTAAATTGTCAGCTTCACTTTAAACTTATATTTTTAAAGGTAATGCTTTATTCATTTAAACACTTAAAACATTCACAACATTAAACAGTGTTAAACATTTCTGTGTCAACACAATTACAATATCATGCTAGGTACATGCTAGTTCTCTCTATGCATAACAACTTACTATGCAGTCCATATGAATCATCTGAGGGGCATCCTAATCCGTAGTCCAGTTACTCCTTGACTGCAGACCCGGGCCCGACTCCCACCAGGGGCTCCATATTTTATCAAATGTACTTGCTGTACCTCTAGTTTCATGCGTAAGCTTAATCAAGGGAATGGCCTCGTCCACTAATTTGATCCAGGAGCCCGTGGTGGGAGGGTTGGGTCCCATCCAATGCATAATAACACATTTCTTAGCATAGTATAGCAAGGCTCGAAACCTAGCTCTTACATGAGCAATGGGTACTAATTGTTCCACTATCCCCAGTAGACACACTTGGGGTGAGTTCGCCCGAGGAAAATCTAGGGTATTTGCTAGGACAGCCATTACCTGGGACCAATATGCGTTTATCATGGGGCACGCCCAGATCATGTGGAGAAAGTTCGCAGCCATCTCACCACATCTAGGGCAGCTGTCATCGTTTCTTTTACCCATGGCCTTGAGTTTTAACGGGGTGGTATATATTTGATGGAATGTTTTGTATTGAATCAGTTTATCTCTCACGGATATCAAGTTGGTATACATTGACTCGGTGGCTTCCTCCCAGTCGTCCTGAGTTAGCTCAGGTACAAGTAGTTGCCATTTAGTTTGTGCTGTGTGGAATGGAGGGGGGACACTCGCTAATAAGTTGTGGTATAATTTAGATATTAACTTTTGGGGCTGCTCCATTGCCAGGGACTCTTCCATCGCCAGTGTAGTCAACTCTGGTGAGAGAGTGCCAAATTGTGCCCTGAATAGTTGACGAATTTGAAAATATCTAAACATGGGTACGCTAAGCGGAGCACACTTGGTTTGGAGCTCCTGGAACGAGAGGAATGTGTTATTTATTAGTAGGTCTCCAAGAAATTTGATTCCCCTTCGTGGCCAGTAAAGAAAGTCATCTAGGTTACGAAAATGTGGAAGATTGGCATTGCCCCATAGCGGGAGGGAGGAGATTAGTCTCAGGGGTTTTTTTTTAAGCCGTTTCAACCCTTGACACCACACTCTATGGGGAGTGACGATGGTGGAAGGTAAGGTCCCCATATCTGTAAGTGTGCAATACGGTAGATTCTTGAGACTTTCTAATGACCCTGCTATGTTGGCTTGCAGAGCCATATTGGGGTTGTATGGGTCCGGGTGAAGCCACCAGTGTAGGTAGTAGATCTGGGATGCTAGATAGTATAAATGGAAATTGGGCAGGGCTAGACCTCCCTCTCCTGTATCAGCAGTCAACTTTTCCCAGGCCAGTCGTGGTACTCTTTGGTTCCATATGAAGGGGAGAATAAGCTGATTAATTTTTTTAAACACCGAGCTAGGGATATGTGTAGGAGCGTTGTGTAGGTGGTATAGGATTTTAGGGAGGTAAATCATCTTGATAAGGTTGATTCTCCCCCACAGCGTAAGAGGGAGGTTAGCCCAGTGTCGGAGGTCTGCCTCGAGTTTAGTAAGTATTGGAGTGAGATTGATCTGTATGAAGGTGGACAAGTCCACTTGTATATTTAGACCCAAGTACTTAAATTCCTGTGCCCACATAAGCTGTGCATCGGGGGGAGAGGGGGAGTAGGTTGTTGGTCGATGGGAAAAAGGATGGATTTGTTCCAATTAACCTTAAGACCTGAGAATACACCAAATTGTCCTACCACCGTGAGAAGGGCAGTGAGGGAGTCCTGAGTGTCGGCAAGATATATGAGCATGTCGTCTGCATATAGGGAAATTTTTTCCGTGAGTGGGCCAAGAGTTAAGCCAGCGATTTGAGGAGACTCCCGGATGGCTATAGCCAGGGGTTCAATGGCTAAAGCAAATAAAAATGGCGACAAGGGGCAGCCCTGCCTAGTACCTCGATGTAATTGAAATGGGGCAGATATGAGACCATTGACCCTCACCCTAGCCGTCGGTCGTTGGTATAGTAATTGAATCCATCTAATGAATTGGTCACCCAAATTAAATCTGCGTAAAGTTTCCCAAAGATAGGACCACTCAATGGAATCAAATGCTTTGGCCGAATCAAGGGAGGCTACAGCTCTTGTACCCGTCTTGTCGTGCATTACCTCGACATTGGTATATAGACGTCTCAAGTTGATGTTAGTGGATCTACCTGGCATAAACCCTGATTGGTCTGGATGAATGAGGTCTATGATGTACCGTTGAAGTCTCTTAGCAAGGATTTTTGCAAGGATTTTAGCATCCGTATTTATAAGGGAAATGGGTCGGTACGAGCTGCATTGCAAGGGGTCTTTGCCGGGTTTGGGGATCACTACAATGAGGGCTTCACTGAATGAGGGGGGTAGTGAGCCTGTTACGAAGGAGGCCTGCAGGGTGTCGAGTAAGTGGGGAGCTAATTGCTCCTGTAGAGACTTGTACCAAGACGAGGGGAGGCCGTCAGTGCCTGGGGTTTTGTGAGGTGGGAGAGAGGCAATAGCATCTCTAACCTCTTCTATTGTTATAGGTTGATTCAGTACTGTCTTGTCTTCCGGGCAGAGGGATGGGATGGAAATGCTGTCCAAGAAGGGTGTATGAAGGTCATTAGAGTGGGTCAATGTTGTGTCGTATAGGTCATGGTAATATGAAGCAAACACTTCAACTATTAGTTTCGGGTCCGTGACCGTTGCATTACCCGCTCCCGCTATGACTGGTATTGCTGTTGAGGGGTTCATTGTTTTGGCAAAGTATGCTAACAATTTCCCGTTTTTGTCACCCATCTCAAAGTATCGTTGTGATTGATATAGGAGAGCTTTCTTTGTTACCAGAGTGTACTGTCGCTCTAGGGCGTTCCGTTTGTCTACTAATAGTGCATATGACTCCGGTGAAGAGTTAGAAACGTGATTTTTCTCAGCCTGCAAGACCTCTGCTTCCGCCTGCTCCACACTATTTTGCGCCTGGTTGCGGGCTTGCCGTATCGCCCTGGCTAGAACCCCCCGCATCACTGCCTTGGAGGCGTCCCACAAGACCTCCTGGGAGGCCGTTTCAGCATTGGTTTCCCAGTAGGTAACATAACCCTCGGAGTTAGCTATTTGGACCGTATTGTTATTTAACCAGAGAGGACTTAGTCTCCATAACCTAGAGTTCGTTGGGGATATCCATCTCAAGGATAAAAGGAATGGGGAGTGATCAGAGAGTATTCTAGGGAGAAATTGAACTTTATCAATGAGGGGGAGTATATCAGTAGTAACTAGTGCCAAATCGATCCTAGAGAAGGACTGATAAGTAGTTGAGTGGCAGGAATACTCCTTAAGATCGGGATGTTTACATCTCCAAGCATCTAGCAAATGAAATGCACTTGCCCATTGAGCAAGTTTGGTAGGACCTACGTCATGAGACTTAAGACGGTCTAGCTGAGGGTCCATTGTGGAGTTGAAGTCTCCGATTATGCACATAGGGCCGGGGGGTAAATTTGCTAACTTGCTAGCGATGTGATCTAACAGCGCCCCAGAATATGGTGGGGGCATGTATAAGTTGATCAATGTAAGGGGCTTGTTGTCAAGCGTACAGTTCAGAATAATATAACGGCCGTAGTGGTCCGTAATAATCTGTGAAAATGAAAATGCTATGGATTTCCTAACCAGAATGGAGACACCTCTTGCATGGGTAGAAAATGTGGAGTGATAGGACCATCCCACCCAGGGTCTTTTCAAGGAGAGGACTTTTTGTCCGGTTAGGTGTGTTTCTTGTAGCAGTAGGATAGAAGGGGAATGCTTTTTAATAAAGTTATGCATGAGACTGCGTTTAAACTTAGAGTTAAGCCCCCTGATATTCCATGAGATAATATTATAGACTGACATAGTGAGCTTTGTATAGATGACTGAACAAAATTGGTTGCGGAACCTGTACCTTGAGAGAACGCATTGACACAGTATTTGCTGAGAGAGTAATAATAGACACATACAGTAGACACCCCAACATTTCCCACTTTCCCTCCCTACCCACCTCCCCAACATGGGTGGGTCTAATACCCATAACTGAAGACACTTAATTGGTCAGTGACTGTGGGCGTGGCCCTTTATCACCCAACCAGTAACTTTTAGAAATATAAACAGATAAAGTTCCCTTCCATTCCAGAAGTGCCATGGGCTATTAGTCTGTTTGTAAGTATGGGCGGTCCACGTATACAGATACGTCCCCTTTGACGTGGGGGATTACCTGGTTATCCCAAAGCACTGTCCTCAATCCTTGCCATAGTCACAGAAGACATTATTTGTAGCAGGGGGACAGCAGCGAGGGAAGCCGGGTGGACCAGGGAACATGGGCCAAACTCTGATAAGAACCAGTATGGTTGTCGGCAAGCACCTATGTAAATAGCCGACAATGCGGCATGAAGTTAACTCAGAGAGTGGGTAGAGTTGCAACATGTACCACTACAGCACCCGTGGCATGGGGGGGCGACCCGAAAATCCCAAAGTACTGACATATATCCTTACCACAGTCCCAGCAGACAATGACAGGAGGACAGCCGTAGGGTAGGTCAAGTGGACCAGAAATCGTGGACCAAACTGTATTAGAAGAAAGAACAAGGGTCAGCAGACTTCATATGTAGATAGAAGACAACTCGGCAATAAAGCAACTCGAAGAGTAGTAAAGGCGTTAATCCCGTCTAGGACTAGCATGTGCCGCCGGTCTTAGTGGGCCCTTTGCATCAAGCCAAGCTGCAACATCTGCGGGTGCTGTGAAGTAATGTGATTGGCCACCTTCAATAATCCGTAGCTTGGCAGGAAACAGCATGCTGTATTGTAGTTGTGCGTCCCGCAGCCGTCTTTTAACGCCCTGGAAGCTCGCTCTTTGTTTCTGTATGGTGACAGAAAAGTCCGGGTAGAATGAGATCCTGTTGCCATTGTATTGTAATTCCCCCTGCCGCCTTGCAGCCCTGAGGATAGCATCCCGGTCCCGGTAGTTGAGAAGTTTGCACAGAAATGGCCGTGGTGGCGCCCCCGGAGGGGGGGTCCTGCTCGGAACCCTGTGAGCCCTTTCTATGACAAAATTGGAGGAGAAAGTGTCAGCCCCGAATAAGTCTCGTAGCCAGGTTTCAGTAAATTGCTCAGGCTGTTGACCTTCAGCTTTCTCTAGGAGACCGACAATTCGGACATTGTTACGCCTGTGTCTGTTTTCAAGGTCATCAATTTTCTCCCAGGCTGACTGGAGTTGTTGTTGAACGGTTTGTAGGGAGTTTTGCATTGGAGGCACTTGGTCCTCAAGCATGGAGACTCTGTTTTCTACTTCGGTCGTCCTTTCCCTCACATTCTGTAGATCCTGTCTTAGCAGAGATATATCAATTTTAAGGGCCTCAAGTTGAGCAGTAGCAGAAGTGCGATTTTCCAGTATCGCGCTCATGAGTGCAGTCAGGGATGGTTCAGGGGGAGCCATGACTGGTTGTGATGTAGGTAGTGGAGGCTCCTGGCTACTGTCCGTGTCTGTTGCCTGTTGCGAGCTGTGGGCGTAGCGTTCCAGACGGGCGGCGGCCTCTGTCTTCGGTTTTGGGCCGTTTTTACCCATTGGTGCAGAGAGTCACTCACAGGCACAGTTACGTGCAAAGTTAAAAGTTGGTGTTGAGTGTCAGTGGCCGTGGGACTTGCAGAACTGTATGACTGTATATGCACTCTGGAATGGGTTGCAGGGAGATGAGAGAGGTTATGACATCATTTCTGGATGGCCTATCCGGATGGCCTGCGGTCTTGGTGGGTGATGGCAGCCAGGGCTCGGATCAGACCAGCAATGGGGTCTCCCAGCCAGTCAGATGGTATTGTTGCCTCTGACAAGATGTACAGCATTAGCCAAGGTGCAGACAGTGTTGTGGTGGCGAGGGTTGCGGTGTGTCTCCCAAACGTAAGGAGTAAAGGGAGGTACTCCCTCCCACGTGTCCACCCCACCACCAGGCACGGGACAGTGCAGGCCTTCGTCCCTTAGATAGTATTAGGAGGGCGCCCCCGGGGTTTATCGCTCACTCACCCCCTTATGCAGAGTAGACCTTTCCCCCGATGGACGTATAGGGGGTGGTAGGGTCCGTTACAGCGCTCCGGCACTTCGTAGGCGGCCCCTGTGGCAGACCTGTCGCCTACGCGAGTCCGCGGCCTGTCTCGCGGCAGTAGGCCGCAGGGTAATCTCGGCTGCGGGAGCTCCGAATCAGCGCCCTGCTTCCAGGAGCCGGGGCCGACGTCTAGCGGAGACGGTCCGGGTAGGAACCCTGCTAAATGTGCGGTCGCCTAGTGGGGATCAAGGCTGAATTGTGGAGGACACCCCGGGAGCGCCGAGGAGCACGTCCGGTACGTTGGGCTGTTGGCCACGCCCCCTCCACTTTAAACTTATATTTGGTGTGTACTTAAAGAGGTAAATGGGAACTTTTATAGAATGGCCAATTCTACTTTTCAATTGGTCTTCATTTTTTATTCTGTATAGTTGTTGAATTATTTGCCGCTTTTCAATGGCCATGAGGTCCTGAAAATAAATGCACAACTCAATGTACAAAGTGCAGTGACATGTCAGAACGGCTTGGGACAACACACCTAGAACTGTGGTTACTATAAAAGTAAATAAGTGGAAGTGCCTGAAAAACCAGATATACTGTATTTACCTTTTTTATTTCCAAATTAAATCTATCTAATTGGAATTACTTATTTATAACAGTCTGAACATGTACATTCACACAATGCAGCAATTGTCTTTCCTACACTTCAAACAAATGAAGTTTCCACAGTAAGTATCATGTGGGAAGAACATACATATATGAAAACAAGTGATTGAGTATCATCCCTATCTGCACTTAAAATTAAGGGTCATCTCATAGAGCTACTTTTCCTTTCTGGGTTGTAGCCCTCCAGAGACATGACTCATTCACAATGACATTATTGTATTTGCTTCATTTAATGTATCTCTTGCCTTTTTGTAAAATATTGCACTGTGAAGTTTGACCTCTTGGTACACACATCGGAAACATCCATTTAACCTTTGAACATTCATTTTAAAAGACAAACTATATCAACTGCTACGGATGTTCCAACCAAACAGCATTGCTTAGCCTTAAATAGGATTCTTATGGCCTTCTCGTCCGTGTAGTTTTATAGTTACCTATCATATAATTATAATAATAAAGATCATTAATTGATGTATCATGACACTAGTCTGGGACCTGTTATACAGAATGCTCAGGACTTGGGGTTTTCTGAATAAGGGATCTTTACTATGAATACTCTTGAAAAATGTCCATATTTTAAATATTGTCCCTAAAACTATGCATTCGAAAACATAAATTTTTGAGTTTTGAAGGCAAGGTATAACATTGTGGGTTTGAGACAAGATCTGTTTTGATAGAGTTGTAGATTATATTGGATCCCCATTTACCCAAAAGTCATACTGTATGTATTCTATATGCATATAAGTACCTAAAAAAATATTTAAAAAAAAAACAACAATATTGATAAAGGCATTATTATATTATAGCAATGTTAATTATTAATTGGCTTCCACTATGTTAGATAAATGAGCCTTATAGCAGTGGTCTCTGAACTGTCTCTCTGGGGGACTTGGAGAAATGACTGGGGGGCTTAAGGTGAGATATGGGGATAATGTCTTTTTTTCTCTCCTAGAAACCCCTAAAAAGTCCAGCCTGAAGATCTCTTACTGTGTGTAAGGATACTTACTGTGGTCCTGTTCCTGCATTGCCGCAGTGATTCCCACGTGCATGCAAATGCTGATGTATGTGCATCACGGTGCAATGCGTCACGGCGCACGAGGTTTGGCTCCAAATTTGACGCTAATTGAGGAAGCTTCAGATAGACATCTCTGCCTGGTTATCAAGGTGAATTTCTGAAGCCTAGCCTTATTTCTATTGACGGATTCTGTCTTAACTGACCCTGCCTGTCTTGACCTTCTGCTTGTGACCTGACTTTGAACCTATGCTGCCTGCCTCTGACCCAGAATTGTCGACCAGGTCTCCTGTCTCATCCTCTGTACTTCATTTATCAGCCTCTCTCCACTCACAGTCCTCTTGTTTAACACATGGGTGGGATTTGTGTTGTGTGAGCCACTTGTGGGTTCCTCTTCCCTTTGTTATGTTTTTGGGTTCATGGATGAATGACTGATATTTCAGTGATGTCCTAAATCTGTAAACGTGTTATTATCAAAGGGGGACTCAACCAAGGGATGAGCCTCCAACAGGGAGAAATATTAAACATATCTGCATTGCTCCACTCCGAAATATAATCTGAAATGCAGACCACTTTTCATCAATGTAAAGAGGGATTTCATGAATTAATATCAGGCTATGGCATGCTGTAACTATTTGCTTTGTGGTATTCAATGGTGCTAAATGGATAGCATAGTAAACACAGCTGTTTGGAATAAATGATGTATATTTACCAGGGATGCTATGTTTGCTGACTGTTTTTCTTTAATTATAATCTTTTCCAACTATATTAAAATAGAAAGGCAACATAATAAAGTGCTATGGCACAGAAGACATACTGATCAATTTCAATGTTATGATACACCATGTAGTAACCTGCTTGTGAAGACATTCTGGTTAAGGGCATTCTGCTGTTTTGCCATTGCTTGATGATCATATTCCTGTTCCTGTTTTTGTGCTTCCTGTTAAGCTGAGAGCAAGCATGGAGCAGGCCAGATCTACCTGCCATATTCTAATGAATATACCAAAAGTTCCAGGGTGTATCTGACTACTTACCTGAACTAACACAGTATTATCATTAACCCACTGCTAGCCAGCAGTTTATTACACACCATATAATACACAAAAGCCATTAATATCCTGTAAATTATATCCTTATAATACACAAAAGCCATGAATATCTTGTAAATTATATCCTTATAAACGGTGAGTTCTGATGTCATCAGTTATAAAGGGTGAGTTCTGATGTCATTTCTGTCAAATGACTCCCTAAAACTTGTGTATTATAATAAATAAAGTACCCCCAGTTGCAAAATATGAGGATATTAGAAGTTACCTCGGAGTTCTATGACCTGTATAAAAACACTCGGCCTTCGGCCTCGTGTTTTTATATGGTCATGAAACTCCTTGGTAACTTATAATATCCTTATATTTTACAAGAGGGGGTACTTTATTCACTATATAACCAGCTCTTGTGTCATCAGTTATAAATGGTGCTTAGTGATGTTATTTTGGTCACATGGTTCACTAAAACTTGTGTATTATAATAAATAAAGTACCCCTTGTAAAATATGAAGATTTAAAAAGTATCCTCGGACTTCCATGAACTTTGGCCTCGTGCTTTTATGTGGTCATGGAACTCCTCTGCGACTTACAATATCCTTATATTTTACAATACTTTATTCACTATATACTGTAATATGCCAAAAATAGGAAGTTTAGGTTCCTAGAAAATTGTAGACAAGTGTTTTTGCCATGAGTTAAAAAAATTCATATGAATTCGAAATTTGAATATTGATAAATGGGCCTCCCCATCTTTGCAGCCACGTATATTTAAATGAATTGAAATATTTGTCCTTCCAGTTTGTACTTTTATTGCCTTGCAAAAATGTTCAGCTCTGCAGATACTGTACAAGTAGTGATATGTAAATACAGATATGTACATGAATATATGAACACATACTTTACTCTTCGATAAATAAGTCATATAAACACAGACAACTAGATCTTTGTATTTTGTTTGTTGTTTTCTCCAAACCTCTTTAGTAAAAGTATATGGAAATTGCACATCAGGTCCTTTACTTTACCGAGTCCACAGCACAGGTTCTGCTTCCGTCATTGTTATGCCCCTTCCTGCAAAATACATCACTTACGATTCCAGATCATTGAAGATGGGAAAAATGTTACTTTGGTTTAGCCATGTTTTTAGTAACTTACAGAGACAAATATAATAAAATCTTATTCGAAAGATAGAAACGATAACTGGAAAAGAGACTTACTCATTCTCTTATAATGGGCTGAAGAATTAGCTTACCACCACATCAAAACATCTGATAAGTGGAAAAATATATTTGCTTACGTACAGCACAAAAACATTAAGAGACTATCAGGGATATTTGTAAACTTGTATTGTATTACCTGTGGCATTATGGGCATTTAGAAGTCATATATTGGCTTGAAAGGTGAAGATGTTTTTCACCAAATGGTCTTTTAAGCAAGCAAGGTCACATATTTGAATTATTTCAAACCAAATAAATTCACAGAGGTCATCAATACTGTCACATGTGCTTCCCCTTAGAGGGTTTAGCTATGATTTAATGAAACACAATCTTTTTCTTTTTACAGTACATCTTTCAAAAAGACAACATTCCACACTGAGCATATAAAAAACCTTTAAAAATAATTCATTCATTTAATGAAAAATACAGAAATATTGGATTTTTTTGTATATCTCTCACAATCTTTTGTTAATTTAAATATTTACTACTAAATAAATGATGTGTGTATATATATATATATATTCTTCATTTTTTCTTCTTAGCCAGTTTTGTGTGTGTTAGCTAGAATGGTACAAACCAACGTAATTAACCTGTGGTGGGATTACAAATCATGTGCCGAGAGGTGAGAGACAGTAAGAATGTCTGTTCTGAGAAGGAGAAATGATCATGGAAAAGTCAATATTACATTTGAGAGGAAATGAAACAAATTTTGAGCTAGAATTATTTAATTTAACCCTTATATGACTGTAAACAATTAGCTTACAGAACCATAATTTGCTTAAACCCATATATAACTGTAGTCATTTGAAGTGCCAGTAAACATATGATGGACAAAGAGAAACCATGTAGCTATACTACTGATTTTCTTTTACCTCTGTCTTATTGTATAGGACAGATATGGAATACTTTATCAAGAAACCTGTTATCCAGAAAGATCTGAATTACAGAAAGGCCATCTTCCATAGAGTCCATTTTAAGCAAATTATTAAAAAAAAATTCAAATGATTTTCTTTTTCTCTGTAATAATAAAACAGTAGCTTGTACTTGAGGGAAAGTTGTATGAATCCATAATGGTGGAAAAACAAACCTATGGGTTTATTTAAAGGGATAATGTCATGGAAAAATCACATCCCTTAATAGTGCTGCTCTAGCAGAATTCTGCACTGAAATCCATTTTTTAAAAACTGATTTTTTTTTATATTTAATTTTGAAATCTGACACGGGGATAGACATATTGTCAGTTTCCCAGCTGCCCCCAGTCATGTGACTTGTGCTCTGACAAACTTCAGTCACTCTTTACTACTGTACTGCACGTTGTAGTGAAATCATCCACCTCCCTTCCCCCCCCCCCAAGCAGCCTAACAACAGAACAATGGGAAGGTAACCAGATAGCAGCTCCCTAACACAGGATAACAGCTGCCTGGTAGATCTAAGAACAACACTGAATAGTAAAATCCAGGTCCCACTGCAACACATTCAGGTACATTGAGTAGGAGAAACAACAGCCTGCCAGAAAGAAGTTCAATAGTGCAGCACTGGCTCTTTCTGAAAGCACATGGCCGGGAAAAATGACCTGAGATGGCTGCCTACACACCAATATTAAACTAAAAAAATAATTTAACTTCAAAATCACATGCTACCCATCAGTAAAAATGCTCCATTTTATCCAAATAAACAAAAATTTTAAAAAAGTATTTGCTTTTTATCGACAACTAAGATATAATTAATCCTTATTGGAAGCAAAACCAGCCTATTGGGTTTATTTGATGTTTACATGATTTTCTAGTAGGCTTAAGGTATGAAGTTCCAAATTATGGAAAGGTCCATTATCTTGAAAACCCCAGGTCCTGAGCATTTTGTATCACAGACATATATTCATATAGAATACCCACTTACACCAAATGCAACCTATGAAGTACTTGCTTAGAGTTAATATAATTGCCCCTTGTCTTTGCATGTTGATCATTGTGTGAACAAAACTGAGATCATCAAGGTCTTTGGCCAAGAAGTTGGGCGCATTAGGTCTGTTTGCTGTTATCATCTGGGCCTCTATTCTGTGACAATATGCATGAGGCTTCCCCTACATTTATTTAAAACTATCTTTTAATTTCACCTATTCGGTTTAGGTTATGTAAACTTGAAATATCTTAACTGCTAGTTGAAAAACATATATGTTGAGCATTATGTAGTTTGTGCCAGTGTGCAATGACCAACATTAAACCTATTGAAATGTACAGTAATTATTGTGCTCCCAAAATATATGTGACCTTATTAACTTATTAAGGGTCGAACTGAAAATTCAAATTTTTGAATTTTTTTCCAAATTTGCCAAATTTGACTTGGGAATTATCCAAACTTGACTAGAGTTTTTTTTAAAAATTTGAATTCGATTTTCGAGATTTATCATACTCTGGCCCTTTAAGAATTCAAATTCGACTATTCGCCACCTAAAACCTGCCGAATTACTGTTTAAGTCAATGGGAGAGGTTCAGGGATCAATTTGGTGATGTTTGCAGCCTTCCTGACACACTCAAACTGAGTTTGGTTGAATTCGAATTCAATTCAATTTGAGTTTCCGGGTCATTTAAATTCTTTCGCATTTTAATAATTCGATTTTATTAATAAATTTTGGTAAGTTGAATTAGAATTTAAGGGCATTTAAAAAACTCACATGAATTTGAGATGCACAAAGTGAAGATTTATTGTGTCCTACCTTATAAGTGTTTAAGACATGAAACGCGTAAGGCATAGGACACAATAAATCTTCGCTTTGTTTTGACTATTTGGTGGAAGACTGCCTTCATTTTAGTGCCTGCTCCAGATTTATCCTCTCTTTATAGATTGGAGGATGTCTCCTGATCACATCCAGTGTCTCTCTGTTTGTTTGTATATTGCAGAATATCCTATCATTCTCATACTGATGTAGAATGATGAATAAACATTTCGCTATCTATCCAAGAGCACCAATCAATTTACAAGGGAACCTAATTAATGTGTTAAACAGTCTTCCCCAATACCAATAATATACTAATTAGGTTGAGTCAAGTTTATAAGATATTTCTTTGCTCTGTAAATCACCCAGAAATGTTTCTGTTCAATTTATCTGAACGTGATACTGACCCTCAAATTTCATGTACACATAGCTATGATAGATTAACCCACTAATTGACTCTGAAATGCTCAGCAGGCAGGTATATATTGCTTATCATCTGCTGCCAGACTTGTTGCCACATTAATTTGATGGAATGGAATTGATATTCAGCACTAATTTAGGGTCAGAATTCAGAAAATGTAAACTCGAGAATTCTCAAGCATTCCTAGCTCTTTCAATTTCCCTTTCAATATTTATATTAAAGGGATACTGTCATGGGGAAAAAAAATTTTTTCAAAATGAATCAGTTAATAGTGCTGCTCCAGCAGAATTCTTCACTGAAATCCATTTCTCAAAAGAGCAAACATATTTTTTTATATTCAATTTTGAAATCTGACATGGGGCTAGACATATTGTCAATTTCCCAGCTGCCCCAAGTCATGTGACTTGTGCTCTGATAAACTTCAATCACTCTTTACTGCTGTACTGCAAGTTGGAGTGATATCACCCCCCTCCCCTTTCCCCCCCCCCAGCAGCCAAACAAAAGAACAATGGGAAAGTAACCAGATAACAGCTCCCTAACACAAGATAACAGCTGCCTGGTAGATCTAAGAACAACACTCAATAGTAAAAACCCATGTCCCACAGAGACACATTCAGTTACATTGAGAAGGAAAAACAGCAGCCTGCCAGAAAGCATTTCTCTCCTAAAGTGCAGGCACAAGTCACATGACCAGGGGCAGCTGGGAAATTGACAAAATGTCTAGCCCCATGTCAGATTTCAAAATTGAATATAAAAAAATCTGTTTGCTCTTTTGAGAAATGGATTTCAGTGAAGAATTCTGCTGGAGCAGCACTATTAACTGATTCATTTTGGAAAAAAAAAAACATTTTTCCCATGACAGTATCCCTTTAATGTTTTAACATGAGGGAGATAGAGTAAGACAAGAAGTAGAGAAAAAGTTACCTGGCAGTTATACCGATTACCATGGGCAGATTTTCATTTATGCGGGGGAAGGCTAAGCCTTTCCTTATCTGCCTGATAATAATCAAGAGAAGGGGGAAAAAATGAAAAAAAGAGCTTTACTACCTTTTTTCCCTCTCAAGATGTAAGTCCCGGTACAGCCTCCTGCAGATGAGAAACGAGTTAGAGAAGGAACAAATAGGAGGGTACATGGGACATATGTACCCTGAGTGTCAAATGCACCTCCCCTATTCATTAAACACTGTCTCTTATTGTGTATAATGTGCCTGGAGTGTCAGTTCTTACAGCCGTTCACTGTTTATTATGGGCTTGTGGTGCCTCAACCCACTGGCTCTCACTATATGATGTGCTTGGGGTGTCGGTTCCCCCCTGTGCTTGGGTGCCTATACCCAGTTCTTTTGTTGAACAGTGTGCTAGAGAAGTTAACTGATCCCATATTGTTAAGTGTTGGGGGTATGATGTGCCTTTACCTATTACTCTCAGTGTGCACTAGATCCCACCCAAACCCTAACATTAAGCTACGTCCAAGATTCATCCTGCAGCCCCAAGCTGATGTTGAACTACACCTCTCTCCTTAGATAGGCAAAGGCATTAAGTGGGTGTTTGAAAATAATAGAAGTTTAAAGGGGAAATTGAAGCTACTTCATGTCTGGTCCTTGCACAGTAGATAATTAGATTCCCAGTTTCCCCTTTGTTTACCATGTTCTTAAAGCAGCAGTATATTATAACCGTAACCATCTTGCCACTAGTGAAAGGCAAAGAAATTTCTTGGCATTTATTACTGGGGTACGAACAGAGGGTCATTATAAAAACTTATTTTACTCCCCTACCTTGCAGAAATATTAATTTCTAGAGAGGTAGCTATCATAGACAGTACAACACAGTAATTGCTCTTTCTTGTATGACATGTTCTGTGTTTACGGGACATAAGCAGAGGTAAAATCAAAGCATCCTGGCAAGGAAAGGGTTAAAGGAGAACTAAATACCCCACTACCATAAGCCCCCAAGCTTCTAGGCATTGCCCCCCTCTCCCACCCTGTGTATAAAAAACCCTTTAAAAAATTCTCACCCTTAAATGCAGAGAAGAGCAACGGAGCTCCTGGTCACCATCTAGCAGATCTTTGTAGTCTTTGGGTCTCTTCACCATCACAAAGCCTTCCGGCGCATGTACAGTTGGGCCACATCAGGAATCGGCTTCAAGTGTGCATGAGCAAATTGGCGTCGATTTATATATATAAATACAGTAGCTTAGGTTGAAAAAAATACCCCCACCCATCAAGTTCAACCTTTTAACTCTATATATAACCTGCCTAACTGCTAGTTGAGAGGAAGGGGTAAAAAACATTTGAAGCCTTTCCAATCTACCTCAGCGAGGGAAAAAATTCCTTCCTGACTCCAAAATGGCAATCGGACTAGTCCCTGGATTAATTTGGACTATGAGCTATCTCCCATAACCCTGTATTCCCTCACTTACTAAAAAGCCATCCAACCCCTTCTTAAAGATATCTAATGTATCAGCCTGTACAACTGATTCAGGGAGAGAATTCCACATCTTCACAGCTCTCACTGTAAAAACCCCTTCCCAATATTTAGGTGGAACCTCCTTTTTTCTAATCGTAATGGGTGACCTTGTGTCAGCTGGAAAGACCTACTGGTAAATAAAGCATTAGAGAGATTATTATATGATACCCTTATATATTTATACATAGTCATCATATCACCCCTTAAGCGCCTCTTCTCCAGTGTGAACAACTGCAATGTGGCCAGTCTTTCCTCATAGCTAAGATTTTCCATACCTTTTACCAGCTTAGTTGCCCTTCTCTGTACCCTCTCTAATACAATAATGTCCTGTTTGAGTGATGGAGACCAAAACTGTACGGCATATTCTAGATGGGGCCTTACAAGTGCTCTATACAGTGGAAGAATGACCCCCTCCTCCCTTGACTCTATGCCCCTTTTAATACAGCTCAAGACCTTATTTGCCCTTGATGCTGCCGACTGGCATTGCTTGCTACAGCCAAGTTTATCATCTACAAGGACTCCCATGTCCTTTCCATTATGGATTCACCTACTACAGTCCCACTAAGGGTATAAGTGGATATTTTTACATCCCAGGTGCATGACTTTACATTTATCAACATTGAATCTCATTTGCCACTTAGCTGCCCAGATTGCCAGTTTGTCAAGATCATGTTGCAAGTGCCACATCCTGGATGGAATTAATTGGGCTGGATAATTTTGTGTCATCTGCAAACACTGATACATTACTTACAACACCCTCCCCTAAGTCATTAATGAACAAGTTAAATAAAAGTGGACCCAATACTGAGCCCTGAGGGACCCCATTAAGAACCTTACTCCAAGTAGAGAATGTCCCATTAACAACCACCCTCTGTACCCGATCCTGTAGCCAGTTTCCTATCCACGTGCAAACGACTTCATTAAGCCCAACAGACCTTAGTTTAGAAAGCAGTCGTTTGTGGGGCACAGTATCAAACGCTTTGGCAAAATCCAAATAGATCACATCTACTGCCCCCCCCCCCAGTGTACAGCATCTTACTTACATCATCATAAAAAACAATCAAATTCATTTGACATGACCTATCCTTCATAAAGCATAAATACCAGTCACTGTCTTGCAGAGGATAACTTATCGGAATGAAAGCTGAGCTGCTGCATATGAAACATCACCCCTAGCAACCAGTTAATAGTTATTTTCCTCATGTTACATTATTTGAAAAAATAGAAACCCACTGTAACATACACTAATATACTGTAGTTTATGTATAGTTGTGGTAGAACTTCAAGGAAGGGGACATTAAATAAAAACTATATAGTGTAGTAAGTTGTACACAATTTGCTTTTATTTAATGTGCCCTTCCTTGTTGATCTACTATATATCAGATTTGGGACTCCTGCACAGAGGGGATGATTCAGGAAGCTGCAATTCACTAATTTCATATTGAACATGTATTATTGGACATTTAATTGTGAAGGTCACCTTTTAGCGCTGAACATCTGTTTAACTGGTATACTAATATAGTTCAATATGTCCCTATTTTTTTCTAAGGCTTTGGCTAAATATTATCTAATCGGTTGAAATTGTATGAATGAAAAAAAGAGAGGAACTTCAGTGGATGTTGTCAAACGCAATCTGAAATCATGTATTTTTTAACTCACTTCCGTTTTTCGCTTTACTTCTGGTCTACTTATTACGAAAGCAGATGGGGGGGGTGCAGGGAAAACATTTCTGATGAGTCTGTTTTACCGGAGGTGTCAGCCACAAGGGACCCGTTCGGATGATTCACTTTCAGAGTCGGTGTTATAATGAATGATAAAGCAGCTTTGTTCTGTCAACAGAGGTCTGTTTTCAATATCTGAAATTAAATTTCCGAAGCAAAGTAAAGCGTATATTGCTTCCGTTTGTTATTGTAAATCTTCCTTTTCAAATGTAACTTTCTTACCCATTTTTCAGTTGCTAATTTTTAAACCTCTAAAGGAGAAGTAAACTTCCCTACAGCTAAAAGCTCCCAATCACCACGCTCAATTGGCCCCATCCTTGCTTCCTCCCCGCATAATATTCTACTAGAAAATGTATCCTGGCAGCAACACTAACCTACAGTATATATACTGAGTAGCACAGCGGAGCTCAGGGGCCCATGTTCGGTAGCTTCAATATCTTCTGGCTCCTCTTCTTTTTCATCAGTAATTTAGGGTGCTTTCCAGCTCCAACTGTGCATGCACCAAAAGCTCAAGTGTCAGCGCTCAGTTCAAGAATAAATCCGAAGCTACCAAACATGGCGCCCATGAGTTCCTCTATGCCACAGATATAGGTCTGTGTTGCTACCTGGGACACTTTTTCTAGTAGAACACTATGGGGGCAGATTTACTAAACAGCAAAGTGGCTAAGGCTAGCGACTTTTTGCCACCCGCAGGGACATTGGCAATTTTCTAACAGACGCAGGTGCCAATTCGCAAGCGAACGAGACCAGCGCTACCAGTCATTCACACTCTATAGCTAGGCGACTTTTCGCTCTGGCAAATTCACTGAAATTCGGATTTTATGGGACGTATAAGCTCAAAGTTTAGCTTTGCTTCCCTGCAAAACTAGGGTCCAGAATTTGATTCCAATCCAGACACTCACAGTCTGTATGTGCTTATTGTGTCCTCTGGTTTCCTCAAGGTTTAGACCGTTTTTTACAATAAATATGCTAAATTTATACCATATATTTTTGATCATTTCAACTGGAGTAAATATTGGAGCACAGTGGACTTTGCACCCTCCCACCTACACGTATTTAGTGCCAATAAGTTTAATATGGACTATATCTGAAATACATTTTATATATTAAATATAGTCCCTTTGTTATAATGCGTGTTGTGTCTTCTGTGAGCCTGAAACACAGTCCATGCCACTGTGTAAGTTTCTTATGTGGTTGAGATGACAATAGAGATCTGAACTATACCGTTTTTCGGACAATACATATTTACCTTACTTTTTGGCTTGTATCTTCAGAAATGTGGAACGTCCATAGGGACTTTTGGAAAATTGTGCTGTGTACTCATAAAAAATTAAACTCTTTGGTCACAATCACCAAAGATTTGTTTTCTTTTTAACCGCTGAAAAAAGTTTGTTCCCATTACAAAGCTTTCCAATTACGAAGCTTCTGTTTGACTTATGGCAGATAACAGCAGAAAAACAAGAAAACCTTTTACTTTTAATTTGTTATAGTAAATAATATATGTACTTTCATTAAATCATGCTATATTCATAAATACCAACCATGAAAATCCCTTTCGCTGAGTTAGTGCCTACCAGTAGCAGGACACACCCCATTAAATTTTAAATCCCCCCTCAGGCATATAAAAAAATGATGATTTATTATCAGTTTTCCGCTTAACTTATTCAGTTACATAAGCATCATCAAATTCACTATACACATCAACTTAAGACTAGTAACTTGATTATCAAGTGTTTGATATCTAAAATAACAGTGAAGCATCATCAGCACTTTCATTACCTATAAAGTGTTCCATGGCAAAAAATGCAGTGAACAGACTTGATAAAGTGAATGTGATTTACCCAAAACACTACCTTGTAAAGTGATCTTGTGAGTGTGTACACACTGTTTTCATCGCATCTTTGCAATTTTGCAGCATTGGTTGAACTTTGTTTGATGGTGAAATCAAGGTCCATATGACTACACCTATGGGGTTATCTGAATAACAAAAACTCGAAACATTTATAAAATCTGGATTTTTAATGGAAAAGAAACCTAAAATTTTTAGAGATTTATTATACCCTGAGGATGAAAAAAGTCAGAATCTGAAAAATCTGACATCTCAGACCTGCCGAGGTTGTATATAAGTCAATGGGAAAGATCCCTATCCTATTTGTAAATTTCTGTGGTCTACGCTGGAATCAGCCTTTAAATCCGGCTATTTCAGTCTTTTTAGGCAAAAATCCTAAGAATTCTTGTGATTTGGGAAAAAACTCCAAAAAAATTGTATGATTTGGATTTCCGTTTGGTTTTATCAAGTTTTTCCCCAATCCGATTAAATCAAGCGTTTTAAACAATAAATAAGGTCAAATTGTGGCTTGTAGTTTGGTCAAACTTTTTTTTAAATAAAATATCAGAAAATTTGGGATTTTGATAAATAACCCCCTTAGTATACAAATGGACTAAAATCTACAGTTGGCTGCACACAACCATAATGTACTTTGTGCTACAAAGAGCTCAGTAGACTAAAAGTGGCTGAAACTCAAATGGATCATAAGATAAACCATAGGCAACATTGTGGTTATGGCTTTGTTGCAAATTACCTTTAATGATACTAAAGCAAACATAGTTAAGGTCTACAGTTCACTGGATCCAGTTATTTATGTTTTCACCCATTCCCTTCAAAACATGTGAAACCTAAATAAATGTACAGCTATGGGAATACCTTTTTCTAACAAAAAAAAAAGTATTCAAGCATTAAATAAACCCAATAAAAAAAATGTTTGTTTTGCCTCCAGTAAGCATTAATTATATCTTAGTTGGATCAAATACAAGATACTGGTGTATTATAGAGAAAAATGAAAATCATTTTGTAAAATTTTAATTACTTGATTAAAGTCTATGGGAGATGATGTTCCCATAATTTGGAGATAATCCCATACCTGCATAAAACATTGGGTGGAACTCGTGTTTATATTCTATTCTAAAGTTTGTTAAAATATTAATTAAAATCTCTTTACTCCCTTATACAATTACAGGACTATGGAATACAATTACTCTATATCTGGAATATGTGAGTCTTTTTTTTTCAACAATCTTACTTCTAGCCAAACAAATACATATTTTCTGGGAAGAAAGGCTACTCTAGACATCCTGCATCTCAGCTCTATGGAAGACATCACTTATTACTAACCATCTGCAAAACATGATCCCAGGTGAATTTTGTTGTCTCTCCTGCAGCTGATCCTATAAGGCTGAATAATCTTAAGAGTTGTATATATCGCAGACTATGCAGGGTTTGGCAGGCATATATATTAGACTAAGCTATCATTCACTGCTAGTTTTATTTGTCTACTATCAATGCTTTATGGGGTGTTGCTTCATAAAGGTTAAGGAGTTCCATAACCTTTTAAAAGGAAATTCTTTGTAATGAGGACACACAACTATAGTATATGTTAACCTCAACTTAGAAGGATTCCTCTATCCAGCTGTAGAAGGACTAATATGAAGCCAAAATTTGCTGACACAGACAATCTGTAATTACTGCCCATATTGGCTTTGGGGACTAAAACTGCCGATATTGGTCCTTTAGACTGTTTAGTCAGATTATCTGCCAGTGTATGGGGGACTCTGATGGGTCTACCAAGTTGATATCAGACCAAAAATCGGGCAGATATTGATCAGGGAGGTTTGATTTTTCTGGCGATCATGGACCACATTGGTTAGTTGATGCAGTCCTACGACTCGTCGGTGCCCATTCTCTTCATTGTTATCTGATCGTTCGGGCCCTAGGGTTAAGATTAACCCAATATTGCTCTGCCATTGGTGGACATAACGGGGAAAGATCCTCTCTTTGGCGACCTAGCCAAATGAGCAGATCTTATCGTGTATGACCACTTTAAGAGGACAATGCAAAATGTATAATGAGGATTAGTAGCCTGATGAAAATGGCCTTTTGACTATATGGCTAACTGGAAAGCTAAGAATTGCTTATAGACAAGAGTAGGAAATAATTATTTTTGTGGTTCTGCATACCAGATCTCTTGTGGGGACCAAAAGGAACCAGAAAATCATGGGTTTTGAAAGTTAACTGCTGATTCGCCCACTTATATTTGTGTTGAACTTCTAAAGAAGCTAAAATACAATTTCCGAACATAGTAAATAAATCTTTTTATTTTAAATGTTTAGTATTAAAGCATTTCTAGGCATCACTAACTGCATACAGCATGATTAAAACATACTTATAGCAGATATGAGGTCCCATTTGAAACCATGTAATGACAATGAATTCTTCTTCAATGTTTCAATGTTTAGTTTGTGTGTTGGAGAGGAAAATTGGACCCTTTGAAGAACAATTGCTTTTTGTTCTTGTTATTGTATGTAGGACAAGGCTCTAGCTTTATTCTATCAGACTAGTTGAAGCATGCATCAGTGCAAACATAAGATGCCAAGGTAAGTGCATATTTGGCTTATGGTTAATATTGGTTAATAGCAATGTGATTATCTGACATAACCTATCCTTCATTAAACCATGCTGATATACTCATAATGCCATTCACCATGACAAAATTATTAATGTGATCCCTTAACAAGCCTTCAAATAATTTGCCCACCATGGGTGTCACACTCTCAACCCGCATCTTTTTACTATTAATTTATTTTTACAATATACAAAGCCAACATTGAGGCCACATTGCAATCGGGAAGCAATTTTGTGGATATTGGATGTTTCTGTAGTTTATAACCCTTGGAAAGGACTCCATAAGGTTAATTTACTATGTGTAGGCAGGGTGCAAAGTGACACAAATGGGTGCCTTCCTCTACCCTGCAGTAAGAAAAGTTGCTGCATTTATTAAACCTAAGGCTTCCTCATGAATACAGTGCGGTCTGTGTTTCGCATTACTGTGGTTATAAAGGTCCAGTGGGGGAAGCACATAGACCTGGCCTATGACAAGCAGTAGGACAAGGCTGCCTTGTTCCTGGCACTAGAGTCCTACACGAAACCAACCTGCATTTTTACCCTGTTGGAATCACTATCCGGCCTGAGACATGATTTATCCCCAACTCGACGCACAACCCACTGACCAACAATAAACAGGAAGTGCTGTTGATGCAAACCAGAAGTGACATCATCATAAGAGGTGGGGGCAGGGAAAAAAAACATTTGAAAGTAGTAAAATATTGATAATATAAGACCCTCAACCCACAGGGTACCAACTTTTTTTTGCACGTAACCTGTGGGTATCTGACCCACTGCAAGACTCTACCTGCCATGTCTGAACTCTGCACCTTGCAACCAAAGAAGCCAATGCTTTTTAAATGAGCACCACCGGGCATGTCCGGAGGCCAGAGGTGGCTATAGCATAGGGTAGTCTGTGCATTAATCCGCCCCTGCTGGAGAACAAATCCTTATACTCAGGTCACAGCATAAAATGTCATTAATGTGGAATAAAAATTAGATGATTTAGATCCTTTGTTCAGTTTTTGATTTTATTAATTTTGTATTCAAAGTAAATCATACATTATCGTTGTGTGATTGTGCTGTGTTTAAATGTAATAAATTGTCTCTGAGTGCTCGTCGCCTTACTTAGGTGTAAACACTATTGAGAGCAAAAGGCTTTTGACTGGACGATTGCTGATTACAAGTAAGCAAGCCATTAGTACAGTGTATCACCACCTGTTGCCCATGGGAATGTTCCAACACCTGAAACAGATTTTCAACACATCAGCATCACACTTAATCACCAAGCAAGTAGCTTTTAGTGCCTCATCATTTTTGAATTTTATGGTGGATCTGGGATTAAGCACAACTTTAGCAGGCTGCATTATCTTATATACCTATAGTTAATTCTAAACATGTTTAGGCAGTACAGGTTAAACGGGAATAGGAAAAGAGGGAAATGGGATTAATTGGAGATAGATAGACAATTGCAGAGGAGATAACATGTCTAGGTTGAAGTAGGACACTACCGGAACTAAAGAAAAGAGAATAAAAGAAGAACGCAAAAATGAAAGACAGAAGAATAAAGAAGAATCAAGCAGACTACAGCATATGAAATGAAACCAAATGAAGAAACCAGAGAAGTTGGTTGAAGAGTGAAGTGATGAGTGATTAGTTAACTTTATGTCTGAAGTTTCCTAGTGGGACCCTAGTCCAGCACATTCTATTTTCCTATTTGCTCTTTTTTTTTTTTTTCAAATGTCCTTTTTTGAGATATTGAGAAATATGAAGTGCCACTGATGATATAACATTAAGCTAAAATTAGTATAGGCATGGGAACTTAAAGTAAATCTACTTTGTGTATAAAATTATATTATCCATGTTTTCATGTAAATGAGCAACAAGCAGAACTATCCCCCAGACACAAAACAGCTAGGTGACAGTTTATTTCCCATAAATACCTGCTCACAAAAACATTTTTAAAAAAACTATGTGAGTGAGAGTTTTATGTTTCCATAAGTTGCTTCCTGGAGTCCTGAATTTGCTTTTTCTGTAACTTTATATATCAATAAAATGAATGGTTTGCGATGGATATTTACTCAC
The DNA here is from genome assembly GCF_017654675.1 of Xenopus laevis. Lineage (NCBI taxonomy): Eukaryota > Metazoa > Chordata > Amphibia > Anura > Pipidae > Xenopus > Xenopus laevis. Next base: position 121,322,587 of record NC_054380.1, on the reverse strand, counting down.
AGGTTTTTTACGATGGCATGGGTTCATAAACATGTTAAAACCATTTAACAATTTAACAGCCAACACTCATTTTATTATAACCTTAAAGTTGGGCTATAATTCACCATGAATTCCTGAAGCAGATGTGCTATTGTCTCTAGTAGCAAGGAAATTTTACTACCACGGCACATTTGCAATATGTTTCCAGAAGGGCTAACAGTTTTATTTGCAGGCATATAAGGGTGAGTATATAATATTATTAAATAGATTTATGGTAAATAAATATATGTAAAAATATTAAACATTAAAAATAATGTTTTAAGTAGTGTCAGACTGTGCCCCCCAGAAAACTTCGTTTTTTTACCCCCAACTCTTTATAGTATCCTTAGCTTTACTTTTGCTTCTCTTTTACTCTTGATTTATGTCTTTAACCTTCTCCCCCTTTTCTCTTCTGCCATATCTCCATTTCCTCTTCTATTTTTTGGATCTCCTGTACTTTTTTCCTTGATGCTTCCTGTCCTCCTTTCCCTTTTCCTCTCTTGTTCTTTCTCTAATCCCCTTCTTGATGCTTTTTATCATATTCCCTCTATTTTTTATTTCCCTTGTGTTTCCTATTGATAATCTATTTGCACATTGCATCATTAGACCACAATTGTGACTTTTGGTTACAGTTCTTTAGTACAGAATAGTAAGGCTCTAATATAACCAGATAATAATAATGAGTCCAAATACAATTACAGGGCTCAGATATTGAAGATAACCAAGAAGGAAATCTCAAATGAGCATGAGGGCTGCCAACAAATTTCATTTAAACTATTAAGATAGTCTAGAAGTCCCATTAAATCCTGTTATGACCAATGGATCTCCTGGTCTATTATTTTAGCCAAATAAATAATATGAGAGCTGATTATTTTCACATAAGCTTGTAAAGTTGCTAACCTTGGATTTCATGAAGCTAGTCATTTTTAGTTCTACTGATATGTGGCTATATGCCTATAATCATTGCATGTGTGTGACTTGTTAAGAAGAGACCATTTCAATTCTCAGATTCTAATTATTGCCGCCATGCTAAATGATAGGGTTCCTCATATGGAAGCTCTGCAGGCTGTGTTACTGTACAGGGGGTACTACCAAAGGAAGCTGCTGAGAGTGGTGGACCACTATTACGAATGTGAGTGGCAATGGTTCCCACCCTCCCCTTAAGTTACTATTCCAAATTATAACCAAAGGCACTTCTGCAAAATGGTTTATCATATTAAGTATTAAGTTTAATACTAATCTACTAATCTAATCTACTACTTCTAGAAGCAGAAGATTTAGGACCTTGAACAAGCTCCTATTTATTGGCAGTTCTGGAAGTATTAGAGGTACACGTGATGCTTCTAACAGATTGCGGTCATCTGTCCCACAAGATTGCCCATTATACGTCTCTCCTTGAGGAGCAAAGTTCCTAGCAGCTATTATGGATAGAATCATTATTGACAGGCAACAATAGCTACATTAATAAAGACAACTATGTAGAACCCCAAGGACTCTTCAGGGACCTGATCCCTCATAAACAGACTGCAACTGAGAAAATCATATTCGGAGATCTGAATAGCTGAGTCATGGTTCGTATAATGGGCTTTGTTAACAAATGATGCTGTCCCATGTACACATTACCAGTTATTGATCCACTCCACTGCTTTTGTGTATTGTTTAATGATTGAATGCCATTTAATTAAGGTACCTGTTTCTTTTATAAACATACTTTACTTCCTCTACTACTAAGTTCCCACCTCAGCATAATTAAACCTTTTCAAAATATCACAATCATTTGAAATGTGGAAGGCGCCTAGTGTTTATTACAAACAAATATAAGATGTAGCTGAAGAACAGAAGATGATATCATAAGGATATATTGTTAAAAAAGTCTAAGCATGTTACTTCTTTGAGAACAGATCACAGTAAGATGGATGGAAAAGCATGCCGTATGTCAACAATAAAACATTCACTTAGCATACCAGCATACTGTATATGGCCTTTATGGCAGTGGTCCAAGACGGAAGTATGGCTAGTCTAATCTTTAACTGATGCCTTGGGTTTTTTTTACATGTTTCCTAAATCCCTTTCTTACATAGTAAAGTGAAAAAATGAATTGCTACTTCTATAATCCAGGTAATTTTGAAACATTTTATTATGCTACTGTATTAAACTTAAATAATGGCCACAAAGCTTTAAAATCTATACCCTATTGGAAATCCTTAGGGGCAAATTCACTAACCTCCGGAATTTCACCAGCGACGCAGCGCAACACTTCGCCAGGTGTAGATTCGCCAGGACAACGCTAATTAACTAAAATCTGAAGCGGCGAACGCTGGCGAAGCTGCAGTATTGTTGCTGCACCAATCGAAGCAAATTTGCGCTAGCGTTGCCTAATTTGCATACGGCAGGAAGTTAAAGTTGAATGGACGTATATGTTGCAGCAAATACATTACACTACAAAAGTCAAGGAAACCTTAATAAAATAAAATAAAGTTGTTATATTGCCGTACACATGAGCCCAGTGTATAGATTATGTGCCATATGTTAGGAAATTTAGGGGGGAAGCTGGTTACCCCCAAAACAATTTATGCTTTTTGCAGCCTATCACCCTTAAAAAAGGCTTAGAAAAAATTTAAACTATTTTTTGAGGAACTCCTATCTACTCTATTGCACTTCGCATGGTCTGAGGTGGCGAAGGCACATCTGGCACAAGAGGTAACGTTAAGTAAAATCCGAATCTTTAAGAACTTGCGTAGTTACGTCCATTCGCCAGAACACAAATTCGCCTGCCGTTAGTAAATCGGTGAAATTCTGAAATGACGTTACAAATTTTCGCCAGCGTTAGTCACTTCACCCTTTTGTAAATTTGCCCCTAATTTAAAGGTGAACCACCCCTTTAAGAATATCACAATGTATTATTCTTTTATTAGTAAGATTTCTTATTTTGCCAGGGTTAGAAGCAGAACATAACAAGAAACAACAGAGAAAACAATTGCATTAGCGTAACTGCACTGATCATTGGGAAATGTCACTGCTGACTGATGAACAAGAGGAACTTGTGTTAAATATCCTGCAGGTTTGAAGAGTGTACAGATTACAGAAATAACGGGCACAAAATGTTGCTACTTGTAACCTGACAAAGGCCATCTTCCAAATGGGATGTAGCTGTTATTTTTTATCAGAGTATGAACTGGCATTTCCAGTTGTCATTTCTGACACATGTGAAAAAAGTATTCAATATACTAAATAAATATGCCAGATCAATACAGACATTCTGCATTAATACACAGTCTAGAAAGGGTACAGGCATTTAATGCAAAAGAAAACATTTAAAGGGTACAAAGACAGGTATGGGTCCTGTTATCCAGAATGCTCGTGACCTGGGGTTTTCTGGATAATATATCTTTCCATAATTTTTATTCGTCATACCTTAAATTCACAAAATAATATTTTAAACATTAAATAAACCCAATAGGCTGGTTATGCTTCCAATAAGGATTAATTATATCTTAGTTTGGATCAAGTACGAGGTACTCTTTTATTATTACAGAGAAAAAGGAAATTCATTAAAAAAATTTCAATTAATGGATAAAATAGAGCCTATGGGAGATGGACTTTATGTAATTGGGAGCTTTGTGGATAATAGGTTTCCGGATAACAGATAACAAACAAGGGAAAGTAGTGCTCACCACTATTTTTTAAAACAATTAGGCGGGGGTGCAATGAGGCTGTGACCACAAAATACATATAGTCAACTACAAGAGTCCTCTGCACTCAACCCATTATCAATATATTTAAGACAGAGACATTTTGTGCATACTGCTACTAAAAAATGCATTACCCTTTAAACAAAACAGGGATTGTTTGTCCATATATTGCAATATATTTAAGCTGGCCAACTACGTCAAAGTCATCCCATATCTGGCCAGTCCTATGCTCAATTTTATCTGATTCATTAAGAATTCTATTGCTTCATTATACATTTTACAAAGGGACTAGGTTTTACCTGCAACTTACTTGCTGCTTTCAAAGTAAACCTCCATACTTGGCTGCCCTTTTATTAGGATAAGAGATCCTACAACTGTATGTATGAGAAAGATTAATAAATATTAATCAGAATAATGAAATACATGAAAGCTGAGAGCACCATTGGCTTTTCTAGGGAGGACCAACAACTTTATTTATTTATAAGACAATGGTGTGGCTTATTTTACGTGTTGGCAAATACACAACAGTTTGCTTATGTGAGCAGTGCCTGCTTGGTTCTGCTTCTTTACAGGTTATGGCCACAGGATTACAGTAGCCATATAGCCATATCACTAAGTACTACTAATTACTCATTTACATCCAGCTAACAGTCCAGAAAACAGAAAAGCAACAGGAAAAAAAGTTGCAACCCCTAAATATATCAATCACTACTCCTTTCCACACATTGGCCCCTGCCATTGTAAAGGTTATAGGTGGTAGTCCTAATTCCACCATTATAAAACATTATCTTCTCCTAAACATTTGCAAACACTGTGCCCTAAGGGCAGAGACACACAGGCTGCTATTTCAGGAGATTAGTCACCCAGCGACAAATCGCTTCTTCTTCAAGTGGCTAATCTCCCCGAACTGCCTTCCTGCCTCTTAGAATGTGAATCGCCGGTGGGATGGCACTCTGATCGTTTTGGCTTTCTGTAGTCGTCAAAGGTTTCAGAAAACAAAGCCGTCCGAGTTCTATCCAGCCGGCAATTTACGTTCTAGCCGGTAGGAAGGCAGCTTGGGGAGATAAGTTACCCAAAGAAGAAGCGATTTGTCGCTGGCTGGCTAATCTCCCGGAATAGAAGCATGTGTCTCTGCTTTAAAAGAAAGCCAGTAGTTTCTTGAACTGGAACCCATCACGAGCTAACCTTTTTATATTAGATTACTCCTGCAAGAATAGGTGCCATTTGTCCCCACAAAGTCTTCATTTCTCACTTATCAACTCCTTAGAGCTGTTTCCCCATTTTTAAAAAAGTGCTTTTTTTTAGCAAACCCGGGAAACAATACCCACTGAGTCTTGGGTGGTCTGCAAGAGGCAAATCCTGAAATATCTGATTTTGTGGTCACTCACTGTATACGGATTATGGGCTCTTCCCTTGCAAATATCAACTATACACCTAGAAATATGAACGTATACAATATTGGCACGTATGATTCAACCATGATTGTAACCATGTACCTATTTATTAGAAGCCATATGTTCATAGCCCAGAGTCATAAAGAACCTGGCAAAAGGGTTGTAAGGGCCCGAAGGCACAGTTGGTGTGCGGAAGCAGGTAGTTAAGAGAGTAGTCAAAAGTCCAGGCAATAGTTCAATCCAAGCAGAGAAGGGTCAATCCAAAATAACAGGCAAGGTTGGTACACAGGAATCAATCAGTAATAACACACCCAGGAATACACAAAGTTAAACCTATACTTGGGCAATGTCTGCAATGTCCAGAAGGCTTTATATAGGCCAGGTTTGGCGCCAAAGTTTGAGCGCAATGGCGTCATGACGCTGATGCTGGCATCCCGACGATGTCGTCTAGATGCCGACACACGTTCTGACGCCGGCAACCATTCAGACGCCGGCGACCAATCGGCAGGCGGGAAGACGTTGGCATCATAGCGCTGCGACCAGCAGGATCCACATGGAGAGGTAGGGAGTCGTCATTTTGGACGCCGTCGCCATCTTGGACGCTGTCGCCATCTTGAAAGTGAGTAGCGACTTCCATTTCCATTACAAGGGTGCGCTTTGCCAATCATTTTTCTTCAGTATTGGCGCTTGTCTTGACCACTGTATTTTTGGAGAAATGATTGGTTCCACTTAAGTACTAGGGTATCGGGGTTGGAGGAACATTCGTTTACATATTGTATAAAATGTATTACCTGCCAAACATTTGAAATGTTATAATTAAATTGCTTCTCCTTCGTTGCTTGGCAAACTGCTAAATACTTACCAGAAATAATGTCACATATGATATTATGATATTCTGTCATCAAAAGACAGCAAGCAGAAACTCTAATTGTGGTGCTCCAAATCTCCATCATGAATGGCCATTCCCACTTTCCTGTGGTTTCATTTACAAATAGAAAGCTTTTAAGCTCTAGGCTTTGCAGGGATTTTACTGTAATTGCTCAACAGAGAACTGTTAATCATCAGTGGCGGAACGTTGTCATCAGCGGTGAAGGTTTCTTTAACTGAAAAGAGAAGTAAATAAATATTTCTATTGATTGGCTCAACGTTTTTGTAGCTTTCTATTTTCTGGTTGTGAAGACATCCCACCCAAATGGGGAGCCATTGCGGACCTGTTTCCCACCCCTTTTAACTAGACTTGGAAACTTCACCATTGAGAATTAAAAGGCCACAGCTGTAATGAATTAGAAATTACACAAATTATATACAAAATATTAACTTCTGCCATGTTAGATTTTTCATTAAGTGTGTGATCTTTTCACATGATGGATGGATGTTTTATCAAAATGCGTAGGTCAATAAATTATTTTTGAAAATTTTCTAGGGCTCCCAGATTCATTTAAAATGTCACTTTAATAACAGCACAGATATTGCTTCTTGGGTGTCACAATACAAAACACAGAGCCTTGGACTAAAATAGATATGAATGCTCTATAAATAGCAACGTGTTCTTTTTCATTATTCTGGGATTTGGGGGGCTCCTTGTACATAAGTTAGTGCTACATATTTGCTTGTTTTGTCTTTCTATAAGCCTTTTAAATCTTAGCTAGAAAAGTAGAACACCAAAGAGCAAGAGCTCCAAGTTGATATGTGCTTCCGACTCCTCCCATCAATAAAGGGCAGACCCAGTGGAAGACAAGAACGGAATGATTTCCTTTGTGATTAATGGTTTCATACTCTGCAGTTCAGCAAAGCATTCTGTCACAGAAGTAAGCCATCAATTTCCTCACTCCTTGTTAAGTCAACATTTCTGAAACCCAGCAGAATCAGCGTAGAAACAAGTCACTAATGAAACCAGAAAATCCCTTCTAGTACAAGGAGGCTGATATAGAACTGATCATATGAAAGGAGTGAGAGCAAACAGTGGTTTTGTCAAGGATTAGGTAGGGGGCGCTGTAGAGTCTGAAGGGAAAGGGCGAGTCCTTGAGGCAGGGGCTGTATGTGCCAAGGGGAAACTTGAAGGGAAGCAGGAACAGGTAGATGAGGGCGAAGAGTCAGACTGGAACAGGACGGATAGGACGACGATCAGGACTGGACAAGACAGGAAGAAGAGGGCGACGACTCAACAGGAAAGGACTGGATGTGGCAGGAGTGGAACGGCTTGGATGGGACAGGACAGTGCGGGCGTAGATCAAACTGGGGGATAGAGTGCAGAGGGAGACAGGAGCGGATAGCAAGAGAGGGCTGGAGCAAGATAGCAAGAGAGGGCGACTGGAGCAGGATAGCAAGAGAGGGCGACTGGAGCAGGATAGCAAGAGAGGGCGACTGGAGCAGGATAGCAAGAGAGGGCGACTGGAGCAGGATAGCAAGAGAGGGAGACTGGAGCAGGATAGCAAGAGAGGGAGACTGGAGCAGGATAGCAAGAGAGGGAGACTGGAGCAGGATAGCAAGAGAGGGAGACTGGAGCAGGATAGCAAGAGAGGGAGACTGGAGCAGGATAGCAAGAGAGGGAGACTGGAGCAGGATAGCAAGAGAGGGAGACTGGAGCAGGATAGCAAGAGAGGGAGACTGGAGCAGGATAGCAAGAGAGGGAGACTGGAGCAGGATAGCAAGAGAGGGAGACTGGAGCAGGATAGCAAGAGAGGGAGACTGGAGCAGGATAGCAAGAGAGGGACTGGAAGCAGGATAGCTAGAGAGCTGGAAGCTGGATAGCAAGAGAGGAGTACAAGGTAGGGTTGGAACAAGGTCGAGGCTAGAAAGGTACAAGATAGGAAAGGTAAGCAGGACAAGACAAGGCAGACTAACAAGGGAGAAGGGGCAAGAGCTAGAAACCTAGTTAGGGGCGATGCCGCAGTACTAGAAAACCATGCAATGCTCTGGCAAGGAGTGGTCTGAGAGCTGCCCTTAAATAGGGAAGAGGCAGCCCTGATTGGTTGATTAAGATAGGCAGCAGCTGAGCTGGGGCTGGAGAGGCCAATCAGGCGGCAGCTGGGCTGGGACTGCAGAGGCCAGGTTACACACAGTGAGTAACCCTACAGGCTGCTCACCTGGCCAAATGGTTAGGGTATCGAGCCAGAAACCCAAAGGTCCCCGGCTCGACTCCCAGCAATACCTGACAGTATCCCCCCCCTCACAAGGCGACTCCCAGGCGCCACAGTGACCAACATTTTCGTGCACCTGGGGAACTGGCAATGCTATGGGCAGAACTAACCACATGGGTGCCCAACTAGAAGGTAATGCTATTGTATTAGCCACCCTGGAACTTGGCAGAGCCACCCTGGCGGGTGCCCTGATGCTCGGCAGAGCCACCCTGGCGGGTGCCCTGGGACTCGGAAGAGCCACCCTGGCGGGTGCCCTGGGACTCGGAAGAGCCACCCTGGCGGGTGCTCTGATACTCGGTAGAGCCACCCTGGCGGGTGCTCTGATACTCGGTTGAGCCACCCTGGCGGGTGCTCTGGGACTCAGAAGAGCCACCCTGGCGGGTGCTCTGGGACTCAGAAGAGCCACCCTGGCGGGTGCCCAGGTGTTTGGCAGAGCCACCCATGCGGGTGCCCTGGGACTTGGCAACAGTATAGGCAACTCCACCCTCGCGGGTGCCCTCCACATGAGTGCCTGGGTTTTGAATGTTATTTTAAGGGTTGGTACAGTCACTGTGTTAAGACACTGCAGAAGCCCCACCTCTGAGGGCACAGGACAAGGCAGAAGCCCCCCATCTCGGGGCACAGGATCAGGCAGAAGCCCCACTTCTGGGAGCACAGGATCAGGCAGAAGCCCCACTTCTGGGAGCACAGGATCAGGCAGAAGCCCCACTTCTGGGAGCACAGGATCAGGCAGAAGCCCCACTTCTGGGAGCACAGGATCAGGCAGAAGCCCCACTTCTGGGAGCACAGGATCAGGCAGAAGCCCCACTTCTGGGAGCACAGGATCAGGCAGAAGCCCCACTTCTGGGGGCACAGGATCAGGCAGAAGCCCCACTTCTGGGGGCACAGGATCAGGCAGAAGCCCCACTTCTGGGGGCACAGGATCAGGCAGAAGCCCCACTTCTGGGGGCACAGGATCAGGCAGAAGCCCCACTTCTGGGGGCACAGGATCAGGCAGAAGCCCCACTTCTGGGGGCACAGGACAAGGCATGGGTACAGGAGGCAGCTGCTGTTGAGCCGGCACAAGTGCAGGAGGCAGCCAGTGGGGAGCCAGTCGCCGGGGAAGCCTAGCTGAAGCCATGGGCAGCGGAGGCTGCTGGGGAACCGGCTCTGGAGCTGAAGGCAATGGCGGTTGCAGGGAAGGCCCCACTGGAACTGTAGGCAGCCGATGCTGCTGGGTAGACCCCTTTGGAGCTGTGGCCAGCCGATGCTGCTGGGTAGGCCCCTCTGGAGCTGTGGCCAGCCGATGCTGCTGGGTAGGCCCCTCTGGAGCTGTGGCCAGCCGATGCTGCTGGGTAGGCCCCTCTGGAGCTGTGGCCAGCCGATGCTGCTGGGTAGGCCCCTCTGGAGCTGTGGCCAGCCGATGCTGCTGGGTAGGCCCCTCTGGAGCTGTGGCCAGCCGATGCTGCTGGGTAGGCCCCTCTGGAGCTGTGGCCAGCCGATGCTGCTGGGTAGGCCCCTCTGGAGCTGTGGCCAGCCGATGCTGCTGGGTAGGCCCCTCTGGAGCTGTGGCCAGCCGATGCTGCTGGGTAGGCCCCTCTGGAGCTGTGGGCAGCCGATGCTGCTGGGTAGGCCCCTCTGGAGCTGTGGGCAGCCGATGCTGCTGGGTAGGCCCCTCTGGAGCTGTGGGCAGCCGATGCTGCTGGGTAGGCCCCTCTGGAGCTGTGGGCAGCCGATGCTGCTGGGTAGGCCCCTCTGGAGCTGTGGGCAGCCGATGCTGCTGGGTAGGCCCCTCTGGAGCTGTGGGCAGCCGATGCTGCTGGGTAGGCCCCTCTGGAGCTGTGGGCAGCCGATGCTGCTGGGTAGGCCCCTCTGGAGCTGTGGGCAGCCGAGGCTGCAGGGGAAGCAGTTGCTGAGGGGTGGCAGGCCCGGGAACCGAAGCAGACTGCAGAGGGATAGCCGGCCCTGGAACTGGAGCAGACTGCGGAGGGATAGCCGGCCCTGGAACTGGAGCAGACTGCGGAGGGATAGCCGGCCCTGGAACTGGAGCAGACTGCGGAGGGATAGCCGGCCCTGGAACTGGAGCAGACTGCGGAGGGATAGCCGGCCCTGGAACTGGAGCAGACTGCGGAGGGATAGCCGGCCCTGGAACTGAGGCAAATTTATCTAGGAGTGCCAACAGAAACTGAGCAGTATCGTAGATTATAGGGGATTTACTGCACAGTAAGTTCTCGGCCCAGTAACGAGCTTCACCTTCTAGCAGGAAGAAAATGATTTCCGAAACTTGCTCGACTGGAGGAGCACTTAGAAAGTGTTTTTTCTCTGAAAGGAGCAGGACTTCCTCTAGAAAGATAGGAATTTTACTTGGGGAGCCATCACAGTATCTGCGGGTCAAAATAGAATATTCAGTCTTTTTGGGAATCCGGTCAGAAGGCACAGGAACAGCCCTTGCAGACTCTTTTGGCCAGAGCATTCTGTCAAGGATTAGGTAGGGGGCGCTGTAGAGTCTGAAGGGAAAGGGCGAGTCCTTGAGGCAGGGGCTGTATGTGCCAAGGGGAAACTTGAAGGGAAGCAGGAACAGGTAGATGAGGGCGAAGAGTCAGACTGGAACAGGACGGATAGGACGACGATCAGGACTGGACAAGACAGGAAGAAGAGGGCGACGACTCAACAGGAAAGGACTGGACGTGGCAGGAGTGGAACGGCTTGGATGGGACAGGACGGTGCGGGCGTAGATCAAACTGGGGGATAGAGTGCAGAGGGAGACAGGAGCGGATAGCAAGACAGGACTGGAGCAAGATAGCAAGAGAGGACTGGAGCAAGATAGCAGGAGAGGGAGACTGGAGCAGGATAGCAAGAGAGGGAGACTGGAGCAGGATAGCAAGAGAGGGAGACTGGAGCAGGATAGCAAGAGAGGGAGACTGGAGCAGGATAGCAAGAGAGGGAGACTGGAGCAGGATAGCAAGAGAGGGAGACTGGAGCAGGATAGCAAGAGAGGGAGACTGGAGCAGGATAGCAAGAGAGGGAGACTGGAGCAGGATAGCAAGAGAGGGAGACTGGAGCAGGATAGCAAGAGAGGGAGACTGGAGCAGGATAGCAAGAGAGGGAGACTGGAGCAGGATAGCAAGAGAGGGAGACTGGAGCAGGATAGCAAGAGAGGGAGACTGGAGCAGGATAGCAAGAGAGGGAGACTGGAGCAGGATAGCAAGAGAGGGAGACTGGAGCAGGATAGCAAGAGAGGGAGACTGGAGCAGGATAGCAAGAGAGGGAGACTGGAGCAGGATAGCAAGAGAGGGAGACTGGAGCAGGATAGCAAGAGAGGGAGACTGGAGCAGGATAGCAAGAGAGGGAGACTGGAGCAGGATAGCAAGAAGGTAGTGATGGGCGAATTTATTCGCCAGGCGCGAATTCGCGGCGAATTTGCGCGATTCGCGCCGAGCGAATAAATTCGCGAAACGCCCGCGAAAATTCGCGGTAAAAATTCGCCGGCGTCAAAAAAAAATTTTTCCGAAAAAAGTCGCCGGCGCCAAAAACGGGCGCCGGCGTCGGAAAAACGGGCGCCGGCGTCAAAAACGGGCGCCGGCGTCAAAAACGAGACGCCGGCGCCGTTTCGCGAATTTTTCGCCGTTTCGCGAATTTCGTGCGAAATTCGCGAATTTTTCGGCGAAGCGAAACGGCGCAAATTCGCCCATCACTACAAGAAGGGACTGGAAGCAGGATAGCTAGAAGCTGGATAGCAAGAGAGGAGTACAAGGTAGGGTTGGAACAAGGTTGAGGCTAGAAAGGTACAAGATAGGAAAGGTAAGCAGGACAAGACAAGGCAGACTAACAATGGAGAAGGGGCAAGAGCTAGAAACCTAGTTAGGGGCGATGCCGCAGTACTAGAAAACCATGCAATGCTCTGGCAAGGAGTGGTCTGAGAGCTGCCCTTAAATAGGGAAGAGGCAGCCCTGATTGGTTGATTAAGATAGGCAGCAGCTGAGCTGGGGCTGGAGAGGCCAATCAGGCGGCAGCTGGGCTGGGACTGCAGAGGCCAGGTTACACACAGTGAGTAACCCTACAGGCTGCTCACCTGGCCAAATGGTTAGGGTATCGAGCCAGAAACCCAAAGGTCCCCGGCTCGACTCCCAGCAATACCTGACAGGTTTCATCAGACAAAGGACATACACTATCCATATCCAACAGTATTTATTCATTTTCTAAAATGTAAAACCTATACATGCAGTAATGCATTACTTCAAGGCAAATGTTCATTGATCAGGCCTGGCTTTGAGGGCAGACCACAAAAGGCTAGGGCAGCAAATTTCTGGGAGTGACATGCTGCTCACTAACTGCATCTGAACTGGGGACTGGGGGGAAGAATTGGACAGTTTCTTGCCCCGCCTGTTCAGTCCCCAGTGCTGACGATTGGCAGTCTGAAGGGCAATTAGTTTAAAATTTAAGAGAGAATGCACTTTGATGCCTTGGGTGTTCCTAGAACTATAGAAGGGTGTCTCAGATCATATTTCCATATAATTGTAACCTTGTTTAGACTAAAGGATAAAAGATAAGATTTGAATCACAGGGGATTGAAACCAAAATATCTAGAAACCTCTGCTTTGGGGGCCTTATTTATAAAAACCCAATTTTTTTTGATAGTTTTATTCAAAAAATTCTAAGCAAAGTAGAATCCACAATTTATTTATTATTTATTATTAAAAAAGCATGATTTCATCGGATCAGGGAAAAACTTGATAAAATCGACTGAAAACTTGAATCATACTTCAGATTGTGTTCCGGAATCGCTCGTTTTTTTCAGGCATTTTCCCGAAAAGCCCAAGGGGCAGATTTCCTAAGGGAAATTCGCCAGTGTGACGTCATTTCAGAACTTCGGCAATCTCCTAACAGGCGCAGGCGTCAGTTCGCTAGCGAAGGAGATAGACGCTAGCATTGCTTTGCACTCTGTCAGGCGAATTTTCGCTCTGGCGAATGGACGTAACTCCACAAATTCACTAAGATGTGGATTTTACTGAATGTTACCCCATTCTCCAGACTTGCCTTCACCAGCTCAGACCAGGCGAAGTTCAATGGAGTGCATATGACTTCCTCAATTTTTAGTGCAAAAAAACGCTGGCATCTTTTCCTTTTAGCCTGCAAAGGTCTGTAAAAAAGTTTTTGGGTAACCGGGTTCCCCCCTCCATTTTCTAACATATGGAACATAAACTATACCCTGGGCTCATGTGTAGGGCATTATAACGACTCTATTTAATTTTATTAAGGTTTCCTGGACTTGTGTAATGTAATGTATTTGCGGCAACATATACAGGCATGTAACTTTATTATTTCCCGCCATATGCAAATTAGGCAACGCTAGCTCATCTTCGATTTGATTGCCGAAGTAATGCTAGGGAAAATTTGGCAGCATTCGGCGCCCTGGATGCAACTTTGCACTTTAGGTAATTGGCATTGTCCTAGCGAATTTACATCTGTCGAAGTCGAAGCCGTCGATGGGAATTGTTGCTGGTTAGGGAATTTGACCCAAATGTTTCCAATTTTTGCCCGAAGAGTCCGAAATTCGGATTTTTGGGCTAATTCCAGCGCAGACCACAGAAACTTTCAAATAGGATTGGGACCTCTCCAATTGACCAATATATATAACCTTGGCAGGTTTGACTTTTTCCATCCTCGGGATATAATATATCTTGAAAAACGTTAGGTTTTTTTTCACAAAAAAATTGTATTTTTGAGTTTTAGGCATTTAGACTTACGGTAAATAAATAACCCCCTAAAGGCCCCCATACACGGGCCAATAAAAACTGCAGACAGATTGAGTTGGCAGCTTATTGGCCCGTGTGTGGGGCCCTCTGACGGGCTTCCCCGACCAATATCTGGCCAAAAGTATGCCAGATGTAGATTGGGCAGGGTTAAAAAAAAACATTGGATCACGGCTGCATCTGTTCCTGGATGCGGTCCAGCGATCCGACCGTTCGCATTGGCTTAATTATGATATGATCGTTGGGCCCTAGGGCCATGATCGGATCAGCCCGATATCGCCCACCTCAATGTGGGCATGTCGGGGAGAGATCTGCTTGTTTGGCGACATTGCCAAACGAGCGGATCTTCCTGTATATGGCCACCTTAAGTGTTCTACCTGTGATGCTGAATTCCAAGCTAACCAGTGTGGCATAAGTCCCTTTGGCATCCCTTCTGACCCTATACAAGTGACTTGATTTGCTGGTGTCCTGGAAAAGTTAGTCGGCTGAAGATAAACTGTCTTCCTATTCATATTTAAAGGTAGAAGACCTTTAAATATGAAGACAGATGGTGAATTTAAGAAAATTGTTATTTTCTAACTGGCTAATGTGTGACTAGGCTTTACAATAATTTATTATCTGATTTATGACTAGTGAGCGCAGCTCCCCAGCGACCGCAAAGCTGTGACAACCAGGAAAGTATGGACACTGTGGGACAGGCAACGGCCCATATCCACCGTATCTGACAAATGGCTCCCTCCTCAGTGATCGAGAAAGGCAGGCGTCCACCTCTGGCTCTCAGGCTGGAGGCAATGGTCAAGTGGAGGAGGCTCAGCGGATCACCGCCGAACTCAAGCGATACAGTATTCCAGCCTGAGAGCCAGAGGTGGACGCATCAGGGATGAGCCTTAGCAGCACCTACACCACGCTAACCCCCCTGCAGTTCCTGCCGCCCATATCCACATATTACATCCACGGGGGAAGTTACTGCCTGAATGAAGAGCCAAGTTACTCTATGTACAGGTCACAGTCCAGTAGTGGGTAAGATCTCGTGTTCCCTGCGACCCCCTTCTCCTACTACACATAGTTCTTGTTGTCATAGTCCCCATTGGAGATGGGCATGCTGGGCGCGGAGTACTTGACTGGCAGGTTGCTGATTCCATCTTTCATAGAGAACGAGCAGCACAGTAGGGAGCCCCCAAGCAGGAGCAGGGCAGTGGCCCCCAGACCCTACATACAAAGCGGTCCCCATCTCTCGCTTTTGGGGGGCCGGCACCCGAGGGTCCTAGAACTCGGCAATGATGATATTGGTGATCCAGCAGAGCAGGATGAGCACCAGGATCCCACACAGAATGTAGATGATCCCCCCAGCTAGCCGCATCCGGACAGCACATCAGCTGCATCCTCTGAGACCCTTGCCTCCACGGTACCAATCATCTGCTCCTCGTAGATCTTGTATTTTAAATTCTTGCAGGTTCCGAGCAGACACAGCGACAGAACCAGAGCCATGACAAACGCCATCTAGGTGCGGCCGCTTCACAAGCTGTCAGTACAACATGAGAGATAGCAAGGGAGGAGAAATCCAGCGCCGCACAATGGATTGAATTTTCTGAACAGGAGTGGAAGTGGAGTTTCGGTAAGTTATTTCTTAAGTAAGGCTTTGCAATTTTAAAAAAAATTTTTTTGATATTACTAGTCCTTTAAGGAGAAACATGAAAATCATATTGTTTAAATTAACTACGATATTGTTGTAAAGAAACACAAGAAAGATCTTAATCTTGCTAAAGTTTTCTTGCATTTTCTTACAACATTATGCCTAATACCCTGGCACAAAAAAATGTCAGCACTTTATTGTATGAATGCTGCCCAGATATTGGTTTCCTTACCTAGGCATTTATTTGTATATTGTAAATATATTTATATTTGTCGACTGTTTATAAAGAAAATCAAAATGATTATAATAAATTCTCAACAAATATTTAACATTAAATTGAACCCTGGGTTTCTTATGAATCTAAAGCACTGCGTATCTTGACAGCGCTATATAAATAAATGATGATGAAATAAATGATGATGATGAATCTTCCTTTGTATTTGCTGTATTACGCTAGAATGAAAGATGGATACACATAACACAACATAACTGTTTCTGCATGGCAGCTGTTGTATTTCTGAATGTGGAAAGTGCTTAGAACTCTAACAGAAAGCCATGAAAGGTATGTCAGAAATAAGTTAACAACCATGGAGCAGGAGTTTAAAATAGTCCAAGTGACGTCTTACTGAAGTGAGCCTGAAGCAAAATGCATCCCCCATTTACAGTATCAGATTATGATAGATGTATACAAAACCGTGTTCAAATAAATAAGCAACTTATTTAAGTCCAGGCAATATAGTTTTTGTTTTCAGAATTACCTTTTTGGGCATATTTTTTGCCTTTTGCATTGTTATTTTCTGCAACAATGAACCTTGGATGAACCTTACCTTTCCTGGTAAGTATTCATTACTATTCTGAATAAATTCTGAAAAAAATTTTGAGTTAATTTGGTGGAACAGGTATAGGATCCCTTATCCGGAAACCCGATATCCAGAAAGCTCCGATTTACGGAATGGCTGTCTCCCATAGACTCCACTTTATCCAAAAATTCCAAATTTTTAAAAAAAGTTTCCTTTTTCTCTGTAATAATAAAACAGTACTTTGTACTTGATCCCAACTAAGATATACTGTAATTAATCCTTATTGGAAGCAAAACCAGCCTATTGGGTTTATCTAATGTTTAAATGAATTTCTAGTAGACTTAAGGCATGTAGACCCAAATTACAGAAAGATCCGTTATCCGGAAAACCCCAGCATTCTGGATAACAGGTCCAATACCTGTATATCTCTTTACAACCATGTGATTAGCTATTGTCCCTGCAGCTGTGTAGACTGGCCATGCCCCCAATGATGCCAAATCATGCCCGGAACAGCTAAGATATGTCCCTTTATAGCTTCTGGTTTGAATAACACAAAAGGAGAGCTATCAGAGATAAGAAGGACATCCAAGAGACAAGATAGAAAGCAATTGATCAGAAGGACTGCAGATACTGTGACAAATAATTACAATGTTGGGGGCATATTTACATTTTTTAATGGCAACATTAGAATTAGTCTCCTACACCAGAAATTATATCCCTAAGTATTTGCAGCTCACCTTTTCTATTTAGTGCCATTGACCTACCCTTACAATGTGAATACATTTAGTGAGAAACTATTATTTATTAGCACTCTATTAAAATCTTATTGTATAGTTTATGAAAAATGTAGTGGTATCCTTTTTTTGGATTAATTTATATCATCAATCAAAATGACCTCTGGGGAAACCAGTAGGGATTTCGTACATGATGTTCTGCTTCTTCCAAAAATGATACACCCAATCAAAGGGGGCAAGGAAAGATTTTAGGAATATATATCCACAGATTAAAGTTTTATTCATATTATTAGTTATGGGATCATTCTGTGAAGCAGGTGATATTGCTCTCTGACCGAGATTTGGTGTTAACACTGTGCAATAGTGACGGGCAGCATTCTCTGAAACATATTGTGCTTGCTTGTATGCGGAGTCACATAAAACAAAACTTTTATCCTCTTTCTGAATGTCAAACATCTATAAACATCATTGTATGGCATGCCAATCATTCTAAGACAACACAGACAAGTTAATACCTTGCCATCTTCAGCAATCCTTAAGAATAGTAATTATTGTGTAGACATCGATTTTGTTAAAAATAAACATTCGGCATTATCCATCGTGTTTTTCAAGAATTATGTAAAATATGTATTATGTACAATATGTATGAACATAATAATGAAGTAATTTAGGTTGAAAAAAGACATAGATCCATCAAGTTCAACCTTTTAAGTCTATATAGAACCTGATTAACCGCTAAACATGTATGCTCTAACATATTTAAACATAGCCACATACATTAACAAATACAAGTAGGGTAAGAATGAAAAAGATAAGTATGGAAGGCCAGTGGTATCGTCTGCACTTGTAGTAACAAAAGAGAACTTGCCACAAGTAACTAGCTACCAGCCACAGACTCTCAGCTCAGGGAGAGAGAAACCATCAGCAATACTCTAGGAAATCCACAGGGCTACAATTTATTAAAAAGTAAGCATTTCCAATGGCCCTTTGCATTTTGTGTCTTGCAGTCATGGGCACAAAATATGTAGGCCATTGGAGATGCTTAATTTTTAATTTAACTGTAGCCCTGTGGTGGCCTGGAGGCCCCCATTGTTTGTATTATTTGCACTTGGCCAACAATAAACAAAAAAGGCTACTACCTAATTCTTGTAACTAGCACACATGGCTCATATCTAATAAGAATGGGTGCAAGGTGAAGAAGATGCACAAATTAAGTTTGCTCCATCAATACATCATGGGAATCATCAGACAGACAGACAGTGCTACTAGGACCCTCATAGAGTTGGTAGAGTTATAGCCTCTCCTACTCCTTCAATTGAGTATGTAAAGGTAAAAATAGGACAAGCTCAGCTGAGTAGCAGAACTGCCAGATAAATAGAGTTTAAGCAATATTTTTGTCAAGGAAACTGGAGTAGCAGAAATAAACATCTGATTGACTGCTAGTTATTAGACAAGTGCAAACCTAAGACCTTTTATTGAGTTACTCCATTAGTTACTCCATGCATTGAACACAGGCCTTTGGTGTTAACACAGGCCTTTTAAGGGGCAGATTCACTAAAGGGCACCGGCATGGACATCGGCAATTCACTAACGGGTGCAGGTGCCAGTTCGCTAGTGAACGGGACTGTCGCTAGTGTTCTTTCGCACTCTATCGCCAGGCGACTTTTCACTATGAACGATCGTGAGTCCGCAAGTTCACTAAAGTGCGGATTTTTCGCCACCTCAGACCAGGCGAAGTGCTAAAAAGAAGCTAGATCTTCCTTAATCTTCTGAAAACGAACAATGAACAATAGTTGATAGTAGTAGTATATATATATATATATATATATATATATATATATATATATATATATATATATATATATATATATATATATATATATATATATATATATATATGCAGTCCCACAGTACCAGCACTCAGACAGATGTTGCCAGTGGTGCACGATCAATAAATCGTATATAGTCTTTTGAAGGATCAGCACACACTGTTCTGTTGTGAAGTAATAGTGTTTATTTTCAAACAAAACACATGTGTTTTGTTTGAAAATAAACACTATTACTTCACAACAGAACAGTGTGTGCTGATCCTTCAAAAGACTATATATATATATATATATATATATATATATATATATATATATATATAAAATAAAGTTTATCTGGTCTCTGTGTAACTCACCAATTGTGAGAGGAGGTCCAGGTGCACCGCCCTGAACCCTCAGCTTAGGGGAGTGGACCACCGTGTAGAAAAAAGAGCAGGCACTTCCAAAAGACCAATCCTCCAGCAGACTCATCAAATCATGAGTAATTTTATTTCGGTATACAAGATACAGCCTTACACGTTTCATATCAACCAGATACTTAATCATAGGCTAGCCAGCACGACAATTCGCCCTTTAGTAAATCTGCCCCTAAGTGTTAAGTGCATGTGGCGACATGTGTACTCAATGGCACCAACATGCACACTGGTGCACATGGACATGTTAATCTGTGATGAAGGGTGAACGCCCCCCGAAACATTGTGTGACGCAATATACACACCAGTGGTAGGACCCCGGTTTAATTCACTCTGTGTGCCGGCCTGTTATATCTTCATATTGGATTGTTGGGAGTGCCGTCTCCCTTAGCCTTGTGCACCAGCGGAAATCGTTTGAAGGGCTTGAGTGTGCACGTGACCTTTCTACACTGTTCTAATCTGTGAAGTGAAAACACAGATTGGAATGAGGAAAGACATGGTAGAAACAGTGTATGGTTTGGGAACAGATTTGTGAAAATCCTCCTTCCTTATCTAAGTATTCTGCCTGTCTTATGTTGGGGGAGCATAACCTCAAAGTAGTCAAGAGGAGCTCAAGCAACAAAATACATTTCTATACCTACAATCTGATAACAAGTTGTAAGGATTTCAGACAACATTTACTCAAATGCAAAGCTTTCAAAGCAACAAGAGACTGCTGACATATGCAGTAAAATATGCTTATATGGGACTTAAAGGATTACAAAATACAATGTAAACATTTTCCATATAGTGAAGATATTTTATCTATCTTACATTTCAACCCCTAAAGTATGCAAAACAAAATTGTATTAACTGATGTGTCGGCTAATATTGCCAATCCAGAAGCAAGCAAGAAAATCTTGTTTTTTTTTTCTCTCCAAGTCTTCTTTATTAATGTCACAACCATGTCACTTATAAGAGGATGCAATAAACAGCGAATACTAACAGTCTGATGCAAGGTGATGACATATGTGGAATGTTTCTTTCTGTTTTATTATGATAGCAGAAAGCCAAGCAGACACATGGTTGGCTACATCTTATGATATTGCTCTGTTGCATTGACCATCTAACAATTGTTTGGTGCCGTTACAGGATTTTGAGGATTTGGCTTAAGGAATCCATTTTCCTACCCTATATATTAAAATAGAATCTAGCAGTGTATATTGAATTATATTATTATTTGGACAAGAAGAGCAATTTCAGGCAGAAGAAAAACATTGAATGTCCCCAATATAGCTTACATAATATAGTGGGTTAACAGAAATGTCTTTTGAATAGATGAAAGCTCAGCCCCCAGACTTCCATGTCATTATCTCTATCTCAGGTCTCTATCTCAGGTCTCTATCTCAGATCTACTAAAGAAAGTTAGACTTCTATTGTTTGCTACTAGATACCCCACCCCAAGTCTCGGCTATGCATTAGTCTGCTGAAATTTGCTAATTAAGTCTTTCAGGCTTCAGTGTGTCAGGAATCATTAATAGAGAAGGAAGGTGCTCTTTACTTGGGGGTGCAAAAAGTTAGGCACGCCCAATTGATTGTATATACTTACCTGAAACCGCGGGCTGGTGCTCCTATCAGCAGAAAATAGCCGAGGTTCTTCCAGCGAGCACCACGAATCGGTCGGTTTCCGGCTTCTTCTTTCTTTGAATAGGTACTCATCTGCAGTAGCGCAAATGTAAGAACTTACTGCCCTGGTGGTCCAGCGGTGAGGCGGGGACGCCCGCCATGCTGCTACTCTTCAGTATGCGCCGGTAACTAGGGCGTGCCTCTTCTGTATTTATAGGCACATGCGAGCTGGCGTGATGACGCCAGCGTGCAATGGCGCGAAAGTTAAATGTATTTAAAGGGACATTTTGGACTTTTTCACTGCCCGTTATAGGATCTTTCTTTTGAGTTCCTGGTGCTTCTGATCTGGGATTCTGTCTGTTTCTGATAGCTGTTGTGACCCCTGCCTGTTTTGACAATTCTGATCTCTGAAACCCTGACCCTGCCTGGTAATCGACTCTTCTATATCCGTATCCCTCCTGATTGATCTCCTGGTTTGACCCTTACCAGTCTGACTCTGCTTGTACTCTGCCTGCCCCGACCCGGCCTGTACTGTGACCTTCTGCCCAAAAGACTTTTGCTTTACCTTCGTGCCCCTTTGCTCGTCCAGAACCCTTCGCTTGGCACCTATCTTAATAAGGCGGCTGTTAAAGGCTGAGAACAGGGTGCTTAGCATTGGTTCTGGATTTAGGGTGCCGACCGTGACAGCAAAAAGCCGAACTTTAATGAAGAAGTTGGCTATTTTGTTCTACTGCGCATGTGTCTGCCCCGGGAAATTTGAAGAAAGATGAAGGAAATTGATCGCTCCATGGTGCTCACTGGAAGAACCCCCGGACCATTAAATTTTTCTCCTGATAGGAGCACCGGCCCAGGGTGTGAGGTATCACTTGAAGGTGCCTAACTTTTGGCATCCCCACAGGCACTATCCAACACATTCCTTGTAATGAACCATTAAGTTATTACATAGCAGGAAGATGACATCCAAAATTCCACACAAGCCTAACAAGGACATAAGAAATATGGGGTGGAAGTTAGCTTTAAGATGGCATTGCAGTAAGAGTTTAGATACTGTTTGGCATCAATGTGAATAACAACAAAACAGAGTTCAGATTAAATATTTTTGAAAATGTATAGATACCTGATTGTCAATATGTTTAAGGAGATAAAAAATGTTTTCCTGAGTATGATGAATGTATACAGTGCTGGATGAAATATCCCTGTTAAATCTGAACAAAAATAAAGATTTAAAAAATATATATATATATATATATGGGGTGGGGTTTTAGATGCTATTGTTTGTACCAAATTGTTGCACAGGCTTATGAAGGTCCCACCAGTCACCAGGTAAAGTTTTGTTTAATTTAAACTCAAACTCACCTGACCAGCTGCTAGATGAATTTACCCATTTATCACTACCTGTGATAGATCTACAATATCAACTGGATGGATGTATTTTTTATATTATTATATTTTTGCACACTACTAAGTCTATTATATATACAGGTGTTTTAATGAATGTGTGCAGACATGTACTACCAACATTTTCAGTTCCTTTTCATGGCATTATTTCAGTGCGAGTATAGAAACAGAAATGGCTTTCTTCTTTGTATATTTTATTGTTTGCGTTTTTATGTTCAATAGGGGATTATTTGGCAATGTTTAGCCCAACTTCACCCAGCCTTATGGTTAGCTTATATGGGTATGTCCTACAGTGTAGATGCAATTGTTCCATATTGTACATTGATAAGATCTAACAAGATTGAAACAGCTGCAAGCTGCATGTAAGGCTCTACATATCTGTCAGTATCTATGCTATTAATCAGGCAGCTGTAAGAGCGCAGTTTGCCTAAGGATTTTATAAAGTACCACTGGCATGTCTTCTACCTACAGTTCCGAGAATTAAGTACCTTGCTCTTCAGTTATGTTGGGCTTTTTGACTCTTTTCGCTTATTTGTATAATTCTTCTGTTTGTTCTCTCTTTCTTTCCTGTATTAAGTAAATAAATACAACGTAAACTCTAAATTAAAGGGATACTGTCATTAGGGATGTAGCGAACCGCCGATAATGTGTTCGCGAACGCCGTTCGCGAACACCGGCAAAAAATGCGAACAGTTCGCGAACAGTTCGCGAACTTCGAACATCCGAAAATCGTTCGATTCGAACTATCGAAGGATTTTAATCGAACGAAAATCGTTCGATTTTAGCGACCGAATGGTTGAATGGTCGAACGATTTTGACGCGAACGCCTATTGGCGAACGTCGCGCGACGTTCGCGAACTTGCGGCGGACGCGAACAGCCGATGTTCGCGCGAACAAGTTCGCCGCAGAACAGTTCGCGACATCCCTAACTGTCATGGGAAAAAACATTTTTTTCAAAATGAATCAGTTAATAGTGTTGCTCCAGCAGAATTCTGCACTGAAATCAATTTCTCAAAAGAGCAGACAGATTTTTTTATATTCAATTTTGAAATTTGACATGAGGCTAGACATATTGTCAATTTCCCAGCTGCCCCAAGTCATGTGACTTGTGCTCTGATAAACTTCAATCACTCTTTACTGCTGTACTGCAAGTTGGAGTGATATCACCACCCTCCCTTTCCTTCCCCAGCAGCCAAACAACAGAACAATGGGAAGGTAACCAGATAACAGCTCCCTAACACAAGATAACAGCTCCAAGGTAGATATAAGAACAACACTCAATAGTAAAAACCCATGTCCCACTGAGACACATTCAGTTACATTACGAAGGAAAAACAGCAGCCTGCCAGAAAGCATTTCTCTCCTAAAGTGCAGGCACAAGTCACATGACCAGGGGCAGCTGGGAAATTGACAAAATGTCTAGCCCCATGTCAGATTTCAAAATTGAATATAAAAAAATCTGTTTGCTCTTTTGAGAAATGGATTTCAGTGCAGAATTCTGCTAGAGCAGCACTATTAACTGATGCGTTTTGAAAAAATATTTTTTCCCATGACAGTATCCCTTTAATTTATTCTGCCTCATACAGAACTTGTATATTAATATGAATGTGATCCTTTATTTACTTTTCTATAGCTTCTGCCCACAGACTATCTTACCGCTTTCTATAGCCCACTACTAGGATTGTTACTGGACCTGTCTGGTTTTGAACCTGTCTGTTTTTTTAGGAGGCTGTTCAATTCAAAACATCCTGCCCAATTTTAAAGTTTAAAAAACGGGCAAAATTTCATGATTGATGTGGGCATAACATCATAGCCATGCCCCTAATGTCACTAGTTATTTATTAACGTCCCTAGGCAAGCCCCTAACGTCATTGCTCTGATGTCATAAGAGCTTCCCCCTGACATAATCAGCCTGTGGGAAAATGTCTTTATTGAAATCACTGCCATTTACCGTTTAGACACCAGGGAGCGGATTTATTAAGGTTCACATGGTAAAATCGAATTTGAGATTTCACTTTTTTTTGTTTCAAAACTCACAAATTCGAATTTAAAATCACCAACTCGAATGTGAATTCAAATCTGAGATTTATCACACCTCGAACCTGGAAACAGTTCTAATTAGAATATTCGCCACCTAAAACCTGCCGAGTTCTTTTTCAAGTCAATGGCAGAAGTCTGTTGAACTATTTGAAGATTTTAATTAGCTTCCTGACATTCTAGATTTTTTTTCGAGGAAAACTCGATTAGAATTTTCGGGTCGAATATTAGATGTTGGCGTTTTTTCGTAAAAAATAACCTCCCATTCGAGTTGTGAGTGCATTCAAATTTATAAGAGTAAAAAAATTCACATAAAATCAAAATTTGACCTTTGATAAATAACCCCCTAGATGTCAGGGTTGGGAAGAGGAATACTCCAAGAGACGCTACATAAGGGAGAGGTATGAGAGCCTCTTTATCCGATGAAGAAAGGGATAGCACATGATGCCAGAGGTAGGCAACCTCAGAAGAGAGATGGATAGGAAGAGTTAGGGGAGGTAGTGGTAGGAGAAGAGTTGATGGAGATCACTTCAATCTGTGTTAATTAGTGGAAGGGCAGAGAGAGACGAGCAGCTGAGGCTCCAACTGGAAGGAAATGAGGTCCAGTGTATTCACCATTGCACCCCATTACTTCCAGACACAGGGACAATACATGGAGGAAGCCCATGGCTACACAAGAGCATACAAAATTCTGGCAAGTTAAAATCGAATTTTGGTTTGCAGTTTTGCAAGGCAGCAATCCTAACCACTGTGCTAGTGATCAGTGAATTTCTCCTGTTTTGCTTCGCCGAACAATTTGCAAATTCCCCCAAAATTCATGAAACGACGAAAAATTTGCAGACGCCAGCAACGATTCTGATACCATTGTCAAAAATGTTGCCAGCATCGGAATTGTTGTTGGCGTAATCGCAGCAATTTCACGAATTTATTCGCTGGAGGCGAAACGCGGAAATTCTCAGCGAATTCACGCCTGGCAAATAAATTCACCCATTATTGTGCCACTATTCCCTCAGCCCTTTCAATGGTCACAGGAAAGCCTGAAAAATGGAAAAAGGCATGTTAGCCATTTGTACAGAAACTTGCGTATTTCACAACCGGAAGTCATTATACCTTTCTCTTTAGCGCCTGAAACAGAGAATATGAAAAAGTCATATTAATATTGCTAACCCAAATCCAAACTTGTGGGAGTAAGTCTTTTTTTCCAATAAAACAAAACCAAGCAATAAGACCAATACCGGGATGACTCAAACAGGGTTCAGATGCTACATTTGTTGTTCAGTGCTGGCTTACGTTGCAATACCATAGCATGACAATAATATCAAAAAAGATTTGTGCACTTGAATCCACTGCTATAGATGTATCGTTTCCCTAACGCTGTCTTTACAATAATGACGTATTGGGTTGACCTGAAAAACTAGTATATTGGAAGTAAAATGTTCAGTTTAGTATAATTATTTAGAAGGAAAGGTCCCCTCTCACTGTTATTTCCCTTTCAATCTGTAATCATTTTACCCAACTTAACATTAGTGTAAGATGATGGGCATTCTAGTTCAGCCTAATCACAGCATTAGATGAACCACTTTTCATTAGCGTTGCCCAGGTGCTATAAACAGTCCCATCAGCATTTCATTCCCACATTGATGAAGGTATGAGACGAATTCATTGAAAATAAAATCATTTCTAAACATTTTTTAGAAGATACACGAGTCCTGTCACTTCTACTGCTGATATATATATATATATATATATATATATATATATATATATATATATATATATATATATATACTGCTTCTATATATATATATATATATGCATGAGAGTTATGGTGCACTTCATGTCAATCAATGGCCCTTGTGCTACTATGAAAATAATATTCAATAAACAGAAATAAATGCAACACTTAAAGTAATAAAAAACGTTGACTTAATAAACCTTTTTGATTTTCTCATCTTTATTAAGTCCCATTAGTGTTCCATTTTTAGTAGCAGTATGCACAAAATGTCTCTGTCTTAAATATATTGATAATGGGTTGAGTGCAGAGGACTCTTGTAGTTGACTATATGTATTTTGTGGTCACACCCTCATTGCACCCCCGCCTAATGGTTTTAAAAAATAGTGGTGAGCACAACTTTCCCTTGTTTGTTATAGTTCTACAAGAGCAGTGACCAGCTCCATGTTGTAGCTCCCACCCCTCCCAGCTATAGTCAGGTGATCCCACTGGTGTCTAATAAAAGGGCAGCCAAGTTTGGGAGTTTTACTTTGAAAGCAGCTAGTAAGTTGCAGGTAAAACTTAGTCCCTTTGTAAAATGTATAATTAAGCAATTGAATTCTTAATGAATTAGATGAAAATTAAGCGTAGGACTGGCCAGATATGGGATGACTTTGACGTAGTTGGCCAGCTTAAATATATTGCAATATATGGACAAACAATTCCTGTTTTGTTTAAAGGGTAAGGCATTTTTTAGTAGCAGTATGCACAAAATGTCTCTGTCTTAAATATATTGATAATGAGTTGAGTGCAGAGGACCTCTTGTAGTCGACTATATATATATATATATATATATATATATATATATATATATATATATATATATATATATATATATATATATATATACAGTATATATACACATACAGTGTATATATATATATATATACTGTTTGTTTGTTTTTAGTATAACCAGTAGAGCCCATTGAAATGACTCTGGCTTTACACCTTTGTTCAGTTTTCCTCAATGTTTTCCAGTTCATTATTTTATAATCATTTAATGTATTTCATTTGCCTCACATTAATACATTTTTTGTTCCAGTGGCTTAAAATAAAAAAGGATCCTTCATGGACAATGAATCCTGAATGCAGCCCTTGTACAAACTTCCTGTTCTGCAGATGCCGAGTGGCTTCAATAATTCTAAAGTCAATATTGGGCTAAAAAATAAGCTTTTAAGAGGCTGAAGCATTTCTGTAGTGCTGGAAGGTTTATTAGTTTACAGGAAGCAGCCTCACAGCATGTTAAATAAGGCTTCTTAACACGTTACTTGCCCTTACCCTGCAAGTTCCCAATACATATCTGTATTTATAGCATTTGGAGTAAAAACATCCTTTATTTCTTGTTTGTTTTTCCTTCATTTCACCAGTTTGGTCTTCATTAGAGTAGACATCATGGGCCAAATTCCTAAGTGGCACAAATTCGCTAGTGATCCAATTCGCCCACTTTGCAACAGGCAGGCGTAAATTCCCCAGGACAACACTAATTCCCTAAAATGCGAAGTTGCGTCCAGAGAGCCAAATGCTGGTGAAGTTGCGCTAGGGTTGGCTAATTTACATACAGCATGAAGTGAAAGTTGAATGGATGTATATGTTGCAGCAAATACATCACATTACACAAATTCAGGGAACCAAGCAAAGTGAAGTTGAGCTATCGTTGACTAATGTGCATACGGCAGGAAGTTAACGTTTAATGGACGTATATGTTGCAGCAAATACATTACACTACACAAGCCTGGGAAACCT
The DNA here is from genome assembly GCF_017654675.1 of Xenopus laevis. NCBI lineage: Eukaryota > Metazoa > Chordata > Amphibia > Anura > Pipidae > Xenopus > Xenopus laevis. The sequence goes on along the minus strand of NC_054380.1, from coordinate 121,294,651 downwards.
TAATGAAATAAAATAAAGTTGTTATATTGCCCTACACATGAGCCCAGTGTATAGTTTATGTGCCATATGTTAGGAAATGTAGTTGGGAAGCCGGTTACCCCAAAAAAAACTACGCTCTTTTTCAGCCTATCACCCTGAATAAAGGAAAAGACGCCAGCGTTTTCAACTATTTTTCGAGGAATTCATATTGCACTTCGCCTGGTCTGAGGTGGCGAAAGCAAGTCTGGCCCAAGAGGTAGCGTTCAGTAAAATCCGCATCTTAGTGAATTTGTGTAGTTACTTCCATTTGCCAGAGTGCAAATTCGGCAGGCGTAAGGGAGCGAAGTACCGCTTGAGTCTATCTCCTTCGCTAGCAAAGTTACGCCTGCGCCAGATAGAAAATCGGCGAAGTACAGAAATGACGTCACTCAGGCGAATTTTCACCCTTGTTAGTCATTTCGCTCTCAAGTAACAACATGACACCTGCTAAAGGCAACAGTTAAGAAGTATTTGCAGAATGTGCACCATTTTACCAGTCACAGAGAGCAGAATTTCCCAGTAACAACTATTCAAAAAGCCATTGGTTCTGCTTCAGTTCCAGTTCAAAGACTGACTTCCAAATATTCCAAATATTCAGGTGCTTTCTTGTATGGCAAAGTGATAGCTGTATGTGCCGGTAATCTATCAGCAAACCTGGTGGTTACTGGTTTTGCAGCTTCAGAAGCGTGGGAACAGGTTTATGAGACAGACACAGTATTTCCCGTTTAAAAGAATAACAACATATTCAGTAACCTGTACCAGCAGGTAAGTTTTATTTAAATTAACTGTAAAAGATGTAAAGAGTCAGTCTTTGTACACAAATTTGTTGTGCATATATATATGCATAAAAAAACAACAAATAAGAGATGAATAGGGTTGACTGATGTAGAGACCTTTGCCATAGCCTGTTGACCCAGTTCGTCAGGACCAAAAGAAAAATCCTGTGTTTCAGGCATGACACCATTAGTGTAGTAGACATAGCAAAGAAATGCACCTTCTTGGGAAGTTACGTCAGATATGATGGAGGGTCTCTTACAATACAGGCATGTTAGTAGATGGGGTTATGTACAGGTAAGTTCTGTCTTTGGAATATGTTCCTCTGTGGAACTGGACAGTAAAAAAAAATCTTGTTATTTACATGCTAAACCCTAAAAGTAAACAGAGAACTTACTAATATGTTCTGTACATTCTGTAATTTGTTGTTAGTGTTGGTGTAATAACCGTGTAACTATAATTACCATATAAACAAGCACACAGGTTTGAGGGAACAATGACCACACACATCCATAGCTAACATCCTGGTTTCCTTCAAAGCAGAAAGTAGATTGACGGGAGCCGTTACAAACACGGGTGAAAATCAATGAAAGAACTTTATTACCAAGTAATCATTAAAAAACAAGAACAGGTATCACTCTAGAGACCTTTAACTAAACCATGCTGTGTCTAGTCACCTGACGCGTTTCATGCCTCACTTTGGCACTTCATCAAAGCAGCCCTACTCCTTCACTCCCAAATCTTAGTTCATTGCCTCAGTGTCGAGGCCACTTGATGTCCATCTGTGCTCTGCACCCCTGGGACGTGTACCGTGCATGTCATTCTTCTAGTAGGAACATGAGATTGAGGTCAAACCCCTGGAACCCAGAAGTCAAGCAGCAATGTATTCATGAGGTATTTGTTACCCTCTGCATGACTCCATTCACATTTCTTGGATGTCTATATTTATGACACTTCATCTATAAATACATTATCTTGTAAACTGTAAAAAGTCCCTAGACAATCTTCAGAATGTCATATCCAACCCACATGCTATTGGTTAAGAATCTGTGCCATATAGGTTAATGGTAGTTTATCTTTACCTTAATTTACCTTTCTACGCTTTAGAAATGACATACTATGTGCAGTAAATTAAATGAAATTATTTAAAAAAAAGTCACCATAATATGCTAATAAGCAGAACATCCCACAGAAGAGAGGTGGGTTCCCTTTTATGAAACATAAACTAATATATCCACAGTGTGACCTGCTCAAAATGAGCCAAGTGGGAGAAAAAAGGTGAACAAATAATGAATAACACAGAAAACAAGCTCACTCTGAGCTGCATAGTCTTCTTCATACAAAAAAAGAAACATAATGCAATTACTAACAGGAGGTTGTGAAGCCACAGGTGTAAGCTTTTCTAGGTACAAGTAAGAGGCCACCTACATAACACTTTCTCCTTGGTTCTTCTTCATCAAGAATTGGCCCATTGTAGGCTTATTATGGGAGTAAGTGGGAATATAAGCATAATTAGCCTGCATGGATAATTGTCAACAGCATTCACTAATATATTGCTTTCAACACACTCCTCCAAGTCATAAATGAACACATTGTAGAACATCTATTTAGAAACCTAGCCCAGTAAAAGAATAAACCGTTTGACAACCGTTGACCACTCGATGTACACAAGAACTTAAATTAGAAAGAAAATGCTTATGCAGTATCAAAAGCCTTGGCAAAATCTGATAAGAGTTCCACAACCCCTGTTCAGCTTCCAATTTACTACTTCATCCTTCCTGATTACATTTATAATGGCTTATGACAAAATATTGAATCTAAAAGGAGAATGAAAGCTACCAAAGCTGTTTATTGCCAATAGATTAGCCACACTAGTGCAAGCTATACGACTATATTTATTCTGCAGAATGCTTTACCATACCTGAGTAAACAGTTCTAGAAGCTCTTTCTGTTTGTTTAGGATAGCAGCTGCCATGTTAGCTTGGTGTGATGTCACTTCCTGCCTGAGTCTCTTCCTGCTCACTCATAGCTCTAGGCTCAGATTACAGCAGGGAGGGGAGGAGAGAGGAGGGAAAGGAGAGGGAGAGGAGCAAACTGAGCAAGTTCAAGCTCTAGCCCTGGAGGTTTAAGCCAAAATAAGGAAGTCTGATACAGAAGCCCATGAGTACACAATAGAAGGAAAGAAATGTGGTGTTTCTTTTGACAGAGGACTCAGAGCAGCATTACTTTGAGGGTTTACTGGTGTAACCTTTTTGATGAAGCTTACTTAATATTAGCCTTTCCTTCTCCTTTAATAACAAAATATTGAATATGATTTCCTAACAAACCTTTAAATAACCAAATGCACAGGCCTGTAACTGCAGAGAGACCCTTTGCAAAACTTTTTTTAAATACTGTGGTTTCTAATCCATTAGGACTATACCGGAGGCAGAAACCAACCTCTATAATTATTTGTGCTTATATTCACATTAAAAGTTAAGAACAAAACTGGTTGTTCCTTGAAATTGATGATAAAGGGGATCTAAACCCCCCAAATAATTTAAACTTACCAAAATGCTCCCCTGAGTAACTTTACGTTTACATTCATTTTATATTTTTAGCAGTTGTGAGATATTTGAAGTTCAAAAAGGTAGTTCAAGTAAAGGTTTAGTATGTTATAAAATGAACAATTCTTAGCAACTTTTCATTTTGTCTTCATTTTCTGCATATTTGTCTTCATCTACATCTTTCAACCTTTAAAAAAATGATTGCTTTGTAAGGCTACAATTGTCTTGATACTACTGTTACTTCCTCTTACTTTGCTTTTTATTCAGACCCTCTCCTATTCATCTTCCAGTCTTTCATTCAAATGCATGACAATTTTTATGTGCGCGCCAATCTTGAAACATGACCATCTTTTTTTTGTAGAAAAAATGTTCGCCACAGTTTCACGAAAATATTTGTGGGAGGGAAATGCAGAAATTCATAGTGAATCCATGCCTGGCAAATATATTCACCCATCACTACTTTGTGATTGACCTCTGCAAGTGAACAAATCAATTCCCCGTTTTCTGTTTTTAACTGTTTGCTGCTTTATAAATGTATATGTTCTACAACTTGAACATTAAAAATTATTTCTATTTACTTCCTTACAACTTGAGTTAAAGCTAAAATACTTTTGAAAGTCTATTAATAAAAATTTGAATTTGTGCAGTAATAGAGGTTATTCTCTACCTTTATTAAACTCACATTTTAAAAAAAGCAAGAATGTCTACTTATTCATTAATATAAAGAGCACGAGTGAATAAAAATGATGAACAAATCTGAATAAGAATACGACAACCTTAAAATCTTCTTTTTTGTAAGAATTTTTGTGTAATTACAATGAAAAAAGTCTGAAAACCTCGAAGGCCTTCATTTTCCGAAGTCGCTCGAAGTTGCCTCACGAGGAAACTTCGGGCGACTTCGGAGTGCCATCCCACCGGCAATTTACATTCTAGCTGGCGGGAAGGCATTTTGGGGAGATTAGTCACCAGAAGAAGTGATTTGTTGCTGGCGACTAATCTCCCGAAATAGCAGCGTGTCTCTGCCCTAAAAGCTCAAAGCAATGAAAGTTTTTACAATTTGCAAGGGGCAGCTCCCATTGACTTCAACATTATGTCACCAGCTTTTAGTTTTGGATTCATTTTGTACACTTAATAGATATGGCTTGAGTAATTATTTAAATTCATGATTTTTATCGCTAAAAAGTTTGATTCGGATGAAAAAAAATTTATAAATCTGCCCCTAAATGTTTTCCATAAGAGAATCATTTAAGGGCAGTAAAAGCTTGAAGGAGATCAAAATGGCAAAAAAATGATTAACAATGATGAGCAAAATTTTTCTCCAAGTTTTGATTCATAAAAGACGCCTGTAGACTCCAATGGGTGAAAAAAATTGTCGTTTGTTAAAAAAAAATTCTAGACCAAAGAGTTCAATGCATTTGGCGAATATGACCCATTTTCACTGAAAATTTGCGAAATGGGTCAGATTTGGCCATTAATAATTATTAATGTAAACTTATTCAGTACAAGTAGATTTTTTTTACTCACTTTCAGTATTCAGTGAACCCTTGGATTGCTGACTTTCAATTAAGCTATTAGCAGTCTAAAACTTCACATATTCCAGAACCCACTTGAGAAACCATGACAGGGCCTAGGAAGTGGACTCGGTAGTTAGGGAGCAAGGGTTTGGGGGGAATGTAGTTTGGTAGGGGATTTGCTTAAGGGCACAGGAGGGGAGAAAAGGGTAGAGAAGTGAAAGATCAGCGTCATTTTACCTTTGCAGCCCCACCCACCTGGTTTAGGTATTTATTCTCAGCTATGGCAGAAGGAGGGTGGAGGGGACAGTGTCTGAGGTCTGAAGTTAAGGGTGGTAGAGATTGGCCACTGATTTAAGGGAAGAGACAAAAACAAAGGGACTAGCCTCAGGATTTGGACATGTGGTGGTTAGTATGTGGATCTCCATAGGAGCAGCCTTCAACGCTAAGGGGCCGATTCACCAAGGGTCAAATATCGAGGGTTAATTAACCCTCGATATTCGACTGGGAATTAAAATCCTTCGACTTCGAATATCGAAGTCGAAGGATTTTAGCGCAAATAGTTTGATCAAACGATCGAAGGATTATTCCTACGATTCTAAGGATTTTAATCCAACGATCGAAGGAATATCCTTCGATCAAAAAAACTTAGGAAAGCCTATGGGGACCTTCCCCATAGGCTAACATTGAGTTCGGTAGGTTTTAGATGGCGAACTAGGGGGTCGAAGTCTATCAAATGGTCGAATAGTCAAACGATTTTTAGTTCAAATCCTTCGATTCAAAGTCGTAGTCGAAGGTCGACGTAGCCCATTCTCTGGTCAAAGTAGCCCAAAAAACACTTCGAAATTAGAAGTTTTTTTACTTCTAATCCTTCACTCGAAGTTAGTGAATTGGCCCCTTAATGGTGAAGATTCTGCTGAATAGTTGTTAAGTTTAACATGTTTGGAAATTTTAAGCTATGTTGTTAACATGTCATTTATGTTTTAATAAAACTGGTCTGCTGCCTTTTCAATCCACAAAAGAAATGTCTGGCTGAGTGTTTAGTAAAAGGGTGAGGTGGTTTTGGGGAAAGGGTCCAAGATGTGACGCTGTCTGTGTCATGCCTGCTTGCATCTACTGGCTGCCATAAAGCATAGTTATTTAATCTTATTAATACTTGTCTAAACATTATGAACAATAGGATCCCTGTTTGTCTTGTCCTTTGCACTTATAAAACAAGTTTGGAAACCATGCCAGGTAACGTGACTGGACAAGACATCCAGTGCTCAGGAAAATATCATGATGTAAATAGCCAGGACTGGGTGCCCTAGACAACCTGACAGACCACCATGTGCATGCACATACACCATAACAGATGGCAGAGGGGAAAGGGGCAGAAGGGAGGGCAGGGGACTGAGGGGAGAGCAGCGGAGGAGATGGCAGGGGAGGGAAGAAGGTAGGGGTGAGTGACTGAAAAAATTCACCAGGTGAATAACAGAGGGGAGGGAGGTGAGTGCGACAGAGGGAGCATGGCAATGCAGACTAGGGGTAGGCAGAAGACAATTGTGCACCCTAGGTAGGTGCCTACCCCTAGTTACTGCCCTGTGTACAGCAATCTGTTAGGGAAATGAAAAGGGTTTAAGATGTATCTAAAAATAAAATGATCTAGGAACAAAATTAAAATCCTGTAGAACTTGTTGCACACAGGTGGACTCAATGTCCTAAAAATATAGCAAATACAGTAAATAAATATAAAGTACACCTTTACATATATATTTATGCATTGACCTTTTCTTTTAATTATGCCTGAACTGGCCATCCATCTCTTAGAAACAATATTGTACAAGAGAATCTAAGTCACAAATAACAGAACCCAATGACTGTGATATTTAATCCATTGTTTACCCAGTAACGAAAGTCAACTGGAATAAAGGAAAGAGCATTTTCTGTTGTAAGATCCCCACTCTGTTTCTGGTGCCTTGTACTATTAATTGGTTTAAGATGTTCATTCTTGATTCTTATATATTTTTAATGAACGCCATTGTGTTGCAACTGGAAACAGATTTGGAGGGTTTATTCTTTTGTGTTATTCTACAAGCACTATGGAACACACAAGTCCACATCTCAATGAGGTCAAAGGTGGGCTGAAGGACTTAATAAATAAAGTCACAGGGATATTCAAATAAGCAGCTATTTTAATAAAGCCCACCCTTGTAGCCAATTATAAACTCATATATCACTTGACTTAAAGATCATTTTAAGGGTCATTTTCCACCCAGACCTCTGTAGCTGCCACTCTAATTACAGACAGCATACAATATGTATCCCAAAATCCAATTTAAATAATATACCATAAAAACTTTTTATGAGGGTATAAGGTTTAAGGCTGAAAGTGACTTTTTTTCTGGATAATATTAGGAACATATGACATGAATATATGAATTACTGTTTTTCTATAAATTGTTGACTATATATAAAATGAGAATGATGTGAACTACTTCGGAATAATTGCATTTTTGCAATCTTGCATTATTTTGATTATAGGAAATTTGTTAAATCCAGTTTTATGAGAAATAATACTTATGACCTAGTTTTTAAGTCAAAGGTTAAAGTAAATAGGAAATCAGCAATGTTTAGTTAAGGTATAAACTCATATTCAGTAATTCTAGTCATATTATGAACATGGGTACATAATAAGTGCAATTGTTTCACTAATTTTATTATTTACTCTTTCACTCATTCTTCTTGTTTTACATTTTCCATCTTTTTTATGCAATTCTTCCAATTTAATATACAGGTATGGGACCTGGTATCCAGAATTCCCTTTCCAGATAAGGCATCTTTCTGTAATTTCAATCTCCATACCTTAAATCTACTCAAAAATAATTTAAACTTTAATCAAACCCAATAGGATTGTTTTGCATCCAATAAGGATTAATTATCTTGGGTTTGGGATCAAGTACAAGGTTCTGTTTTATTATTACAGTGAAAAAAATATTTTTAAAAAAAAATTCAGTTATGTGATTACAATGGAATCTATGGCAAATGGCCTTCCCTTAAATTGGAGCTTTCTGGATAATGGATAGCAGATCCCATACCTATAATATTCAATCTTGCTTCTTCATACAGTAGGTACAGTAACATAAGTGACTTCATTTCTCCTCCCATAAGCCCCTAGAATACATAAGTGAAGAAGAGTGAAAGAGTGCAAGACTGGATTATTCCGCCAAACAACGAACTGTGCATATGAGTCCAAAGAACCCAAATTCAGATCACAATCTATGAGTAATTGTTCAAATTCCATTTTGTACAGTATATCAGCTTAGTAGATCTATAGGTCACCTGTCTGATCCAATATTTCAGTTGCTGTGGCTGCAGAAAAGAGGTAATATTGACACCAAACTCAATGGATTCTTTTAGCAAGCAGCACTAAGGTATATTTGGGAACAGCAGTGGACCCAAGTCTTATTATTGGAGAACTTCAAAGAAAGGGTAGCAAAGTATGTAGTTCAAGAAAAACTATCACTGAATTTGCATTAGATGAAGTAAGAATAAAACTATGATACAGTAGGGTCACATATACAAGGCTGGGGAATTAGGATAAGCATGCAGAAGTCATCCTTCAGTTTTCCAAAGAATGTCAGACAGATGGAAGACAAAAAAACATGAAGCATTAAGAAACTTAATGAAGTAGAGATGGAGCAGGATCTCTGTAGGCATAAAGGACTGCCTATCAGATGTAGCACTATCTGGAAAGACTCTAAGCAAAATATATTTCTCTCCAAGAAAATTTTATGAAACAGATGTGCAGAACAACAGGAGCTGTGTTTATCAAGGCTGGAAAAGCCATTATCAACCCATTATGGATTCATAGCCATGACCTGTGGACAAGGACACAGGGTCTGAGTGAGATTTTTTGCCTAGGAAGTAGGAATGTAGGTGACAGGGTGCAGCTGTAAAAATTCAGGCAAGAAGCTAAAACAAGGTTAAAACAAGAGTTAAATAGGTGGATTTTCCTGAATTAATGTGGCCTAATAATGGCTATGGGTAGGTGCTATATGCATACAGACTGTTATTGGATCATCAGAATGAACTTTATTGTATGATTTTTGTAAAATGTTTTGTTGAATTATGTGAAAAGCCCTGCTGTGAATAAAACAGACAAATACCTTCATGAAGCTGTGGGTGTCGCTGTCTCTTACTTTTAAGGGGTTATTTATTAAAGTTCAATTTTTTCTGGTTGGACTATTAAACGGGATGAACACAATTTTTCTGTAGAAAAAAAGGTCACATTTTTTGAGATTTATTAATCCTTTCGCTGCCAGCCAATTTGGCTGATTTGGTACTTTTATTGCCAGATCATTTTTGAACATTTTGTACTCTTTCACTTTGAGGGCCTTTCCTGGGGGGGTCATTTAGTTTAATCAGGAAAACAACATTTTGTTTATTTCTGGCACAACTTAAGTTCTCAAAATATGCTAGAATCGTGCTGTAATTCCAATTCTGTAAAAAAATATAGGCTTCTAAGTGTCTAATAAAGTGAAAAAAAAATCATGTTTCACATGTACAATCACATATACCAAATAAACTAAAAAAAACTATCCATTATTAGAAATAACAGATTCTGCAGAACCACAAATGGGTAAATATATCTATGTACTCCAAACTACCAAGTTGCAATTCTTTCCTAAAGTTATAATTTTATAGAAATTGGTGAAAAATGACCTCAAAGCTTCCAATCTACAGCATCTCCCACATCTCCCAATGTAAAACACCCTAAATATGAATGCCAGGAGTCCACTGAACAGTTTGATTCCCAATATGTATTGGTTTACCTAAGTATATGGCATATAGGGGCCCCAAAATAAAGATACCCCATTCGAGCTATCAGTTCTGTAATTCCAGAAACTGCAAATCCAACACATTTACATCATTTGGGGGGGGGGGCAAAGTTAGAAAAAAGTATTTTCACCTCCAGAAAACCATATCTTTTTGGAAAGTACACATTCCCCTGCATGCAAATTGGGTATGCATGTCTTTCTACTCCAAAGCACCAAGTTTATCAAAGTACATGGCATGCAAAGATCCCAGAATCTACCTTGTGCATACTTATTTGAGGGCTTACATTTACAATCATTTATAAACACTGACAGTTTTATGTGAGATAAAAGATACTAAAAATTATGGTGACCCCTGAAAACCATATATATTTGGAAAGTACACATTCTGATGAATCCAAAATAGGTAATTATATCTTTCTACTCCAAACTACCATCCTGCAAAGCTACACTAAAGGCAAAGTTTTTACAACATTTCTGAAAATTGCCTAAAAATATTGCAATTGGCCACATTTATCTCACACAATTTCTTACATACAATTGTAAAAAACCCTAAATATTGATGCCAAGGGTCTACTGAACAGTTTGATGCCCAATATGCATAGATATACCAAAACAGATGGGCATGTGAGGACCCCAAATCAAAATAGTGCATAGGAATTTTCTCGGCTGCCGATTCTCCTTCTGTGTACAAAGGCTCCTGACTGTGGATTATGTGTCACAAGACCACCTAACAGCATAAAGACCCCCCAAAACTATATATTTTTGTAAAGTACACATTCTGATGAATCCAAAATAGGTAATTATGTCTTTCTACTCTAAACTACCATACTGCAAAGCTACTCTAAAAGCAGCGGTTTTTATGACATTTTTGAAAAAAAATTTCTTACATACAATCATAAAACTCCCTAAATATTGTATTGTAGTCAGATCCTGCAATGATCACGTCACAGGATCGAGGTGGCAGCCCCCTTGGCTCGTTGGCTAGGGGGTTGGGGACCCAGCAAAAGCTGCCAGTACAGCGAGGGAGCCCTTGACTGTGCAGCACGTAGGTACTACGTGCTTGGCAGTAAGAGCATTTTCCTGACAGCACGTAGTACCTACGTGCATGGCAGTTAAAAGTATAAACCCCGATTGTGTTAAAAGTCCAAATAAAAAAGTACTCCAACTTAGACCTGCTGAGTTTATGTAGAAGTCAATAGCAGATGTACTATTGACATTTTGCAGCTATCCTAATATGCGCTGGTTTCATTCAATAATCGAAAAATTTTGTGGTTTAGCGTGTCAAATCTGAAAAAATTGCAGGTTTCTGGCATCAAATCTGAAAAAGTCACAGTTTTTGGTGACAAATCTGAAAAAAAACATACAATTCTGCAATTTTATGTCTTTTCTCGTGCAAGAAAGTTTCTTGAAAATGTAATGATAAAAAGGGAGAAAAGTCTGTGTGGATTTGGTCAGAGTGGTTTTTGAGAAAATTGTAAATTTTTATAAATAGCCCCCTAAATAAAGTATGGGACTTGTTATCCAGAATGCATGGGACCTGGGTTTTTCCAAATAACGGATCTTTCTGTAATTTGGATCTTCATACCCTAAGTCTACTAGAAAATCATGTAAACATGTAAAAAGAAATAATTTTTAAAAATGTGTATTATTTGATTATAATGCAATCTATGGGAGATGGTCTTTCCATAATTCTGAACTTTCTCGGTATTTGGGTTTTCGGATAACGGATCCCATACCTGTTTATAATACCCATTACCACTCTTACCATTTGATTTCTCACACAGATCTCTATCTAAAGGATTTTTCAAAATGATTGCTATTCACTTTGAACTAGGGTACAAATATATCAATATATTTCTATCTACCGTATATACTCGAGTATAAGCCGAGTTTTTCAGCGTCCAAAATATGCTGAAAAATTGTACCTCGGCTTATACTCGAGTCAGGGCCTTGCACAAAAATTATCCTTTGCTGATCAAAGCATATATAGGGTACCTAGCGGTTGGAGCGGATGGCTGCGCTGAACTGTACTTCTTCTGTGCACCGCAGGGCCCTCGGCAGCTCACGCACATCCTCTCTTCTGTGTGCCGCAGGGCCCCAGCAGCTCGTGCACATCCTCTCTTCTGTGTGCCGCAGGGCCCTCGGCAGCTCACGCACATCCTCTCTTCTGTGTGCCGCAGGGCCCCAGCAGCTCGTGCACATCGTCTCTTCTGCGCACCGCAGGGCCCCAGCAGCTCGGACACATCCAATCTTCTGTACGCCGCAGGCTGTCAAATCAGATGCCTGAAGGGCGGAAGCTGAACACACGCTGCGTGTGACTTCACGAGTGGCGCAATGTCGGCCACACACACTTGTCTTCAACCACGGCAATTTGACAGGCCCAGGCCCTGGGGAGCAGGGAAAAAATACGGTACCGTACATATAAATGAATATATAACAGCTTCCCTTTTCCAATTATGGCAGTATCTGCAGTGCTGATTTTGACATGAGGCAAGAAAAGCTCAGGCAGTACCTAAGAGATGTCAATACAAATGAATGTCAATACAAATAGATAATAAATAGATACCTGTTTTTTATTTGACTGGGCAATATGAAATAGATCACAGTTGTGGAGCCATGCATTGTGCCACATGCAGCAACTTAACTTCCACATTTTCAATCTGAAAATTGAAAGTTATGCTCTCTACATCAGCAAATCTAACCAAGGGTTAATACCCTTTGGGAAGGTATGGTAAGTTGCTAACTATGGAGGTATAGTAGGGAGAGATGGTGCCATAGTAACAGTGGGATAATACTGTAAATACTGTATTCAAAAACATTTAACCCACTCATGTCTCAATTTTTGATTATTTAAACTTACCAGTAACTGCTGCATTTCTCACCCTAGGCTTATACTCGAGTCATTAAGTTTTCCCAGTTTTTGTAGGTAAAATTAGGTACCTCGGCTTATACTCGGGTCGGCTTATACTCGAGTATATACGGTATCTATCTATCTATCTATCTGTACCATTCAAAAATATTGTATTGCAATATACACTGTAGTATCACTGTATTGTTAAAGTTGGCTAAAACATTCTAACTAAAACAACATTCTGACCAAACCAATTACCTGTGCAAACCTACAGTTTATCTGGATATCTATTGGGAAAGAACTACATATGCCCATTGATGCGGCCCTTTCCTGACCGGTGAGATAGGTGCCTTATTATTATCATTACCCGATCAATGGCAAGGGGAGCCAAGCCATTTAGATCATCCCAATTTGGAGCATCACGTGGGTGGCCAAAATCTAAAAACATCCACTTGTTTGGCAGCCATTCTAGTTTTCTATTTCTTATTTCTGCTGTTCTCATCTTGTATGCATCAGTTACCACAGTTAAAACTTTCAACCCTGGAACTCTTCCCTATTATTCACCCATGATGCTTTTAATGCCCTGCCAAGGCCCCAACTCCCTCAATGCCTTGGATCTTCTGTGATTAAAAGACTTGTGTTGTAGAAGAATCAGTACACAAGGAACTTGGGTCTTGGATGTAGGGGAGCTGCCTGTCTACGTAGGGACAAAGTGGTAGCTAGGCTGCCACCGTTATTTTACCTTTAACTAACTTTGCACCTAGGTACCCCTTTTTTGACTTTATAGGGGGTTAAATATGTACCTCCTATTAAAAAACACCCACATATTTGTCAGGCACGCAGGCGCCATATGATTGTGCGAAAATACGCTAGCATACTTGTCAGGCGCGCAGGCGCAATATATCTGTGCGAAAATACGCCAGTGAAAAGACGCACTAACGTCTCTATGACCTTTTTTGATGATGTCATGCGCAATACCCGGAAATCGCGTCCAGCGTAATCTCGCGCGTGTTCGCGCCGCGAACGCCTATTTAAACTTTGAAAAGATGAGCGCCCACCACTTATGCCCCTGAGGAAGCTGATGTAGTCAGCGAAACGCGTTGGGCAGCATAGGTGGACGGTGGCAGCCTTGCTCCCACTTTGTCCCTACGTAGACAGGCAGGTTCTTGCTGACTAACTTGGGGCACAAATGGAAGGGTGGGAGCGGGTAGTGCTTGCACTGTAACCAATGGTTTATACTACTACCGTCGAAGTATTTTCTTTGGCTGATTAAGATACCACCGTTTCCACCATTTGCTGGTTTTTAATTGAATGTTTTTTAGGGACATTGTTCCTGCACTGCGGCCTTATGGGCTATTAGCAGTGGGTTTGTCTTTCGTGGGCGCTCTTCTCTTTTTAGCCTAATTTATTAAAAGTTAAGTTTTACTTAAGGCAGTTTTGCCAATCATACTACATAGGCGCCACACTGAACTAGTTTGCTTTGAAGTGAGTGTTTATGGACTAATAGAGCTTTGATTTCACTTCTTCTTTTTCTTCTTCTGTGATTAGTAGTTTAATCTACACAAACTTGCAGTGTGGTCGCCTTCGTTACACTGTGTTCACCGCTCCTCATTTCATTTCATGTAGGGGAGCTCACTACAGATACGTTGTTGCTTGTAGTCATTATGAGCAGTATTAAAAGTCGAAAGGAACAGATACCGCTTCCAACAGTAATTACATAAAATCTTATTCTTTGGGTAGAGTTTGCCATTAATTTTCAGTTTCTCACTGCCTGCAGAACCATGCTAACAAGGCAGTGATTAACACCAATACCTTTCCCTTGGCACATTATGTGTCTGTGCTGTTTGCTCTCTTTCCCTGGTGTGATGCCAATCTGGCAAGGAGCTCAATGTTCAGTGCTTCAAGGAGAAAATTGTGTTTTAAAAAATGCAATGCAAGCCAAACCAATATAAATGCATTTAAAATGAGATATTTATTTCCGCCTCAAAATGCATAGGGACACTGAAGAAGGTGGGAGCTCTAGTTCAGCTGTGTGATGTTGTACTTGACGGTCCATGATTATGGAAAAGGATTTTAGAACTGCATGGTGAAACCATATTGATAATCACCAAACAACAATTTGTTTATTATTTTTTAAAGTGACTAAGCACCCAAAAAGGTGAGAAACGTGTAGGGTGGATGGAGATGCAGCTATATTTTTAATTTTTCTACTAATAAAAATATTTTTTAACTGAATATCTCTGGTCCTGTGGATCAGTTTGAGTGCTCTGCTTCCTTATCTTCTGCTGTACCGCTCCCTAAAGCTGGGGGTCTGGTGCTGGTGCACCCGGACCACTTTCACTGTTTGGTGAGTTACTTTACACTTAATTCTGGAGCACCTTGTCCTCCTCTAATCATTTGAAGTTCTGGAGAATCCCATTGTATACTTTTGGAAACTTAGTTTGACTGTATGTTTATTTATGAAAGAAATTCATATATAAAAACCTTGCTTAAATAAAATTTTGAAAAAAAACTTTCTAATGCAGCAAATATGTATCTTACTCATTATTTTTAATGGGTCTACCGAGTAAATTGAAAAACTAGAATTGAGAAAAAATCCATATACATTTTGCCTAGGACAACGCCCATTGACTTTGACATAAATTTGCCTGCTTTTAGATGACAAATATTTACATTCTATTTTTCCAAATTTATCGTGTTTATTAAACCAATAAAAAATTTGAATTTTGAAAACTGTAATAAGAAAGTCATGAGTTGTAGCTCAAAAATGTTTTCAAATTTGAACAGTGAATAAGTTAGAGGCTACGGTGGTCATGAAAATATTTGACATAAAATTCTGGAACAGCTGGAAGGCTTTCATGAAAAGTTATCTTCTTTGAGAAAATTTTAACTTGACAATTTTCATTTGACTCCAATGAAGTTACATATGGAATGCCAGAGCATGGTTCAAAAAAATTTCAGTATCACTAGAAAAAAGTAAAAGTTACGGGGTGGCTGAAATTCCATTCAATAATATTGAAGGTCACGTTGAGGAAGCAAAGTATTGCCATGTTCTTAACCCTAAAAAATATTAATATTTAAATGAGTAATGGGGGTTTATTTTCTATTCATACATTCACTGAACAAATATTTTTATTTTTACATAAATGAAAGTATGAGTTGAATCAATAATGATTCTCAATAAATGTAAGACTGAAGTGACAGAAGAGACGCTTATATTACTGTTTAGTATCTACAGAACAATATAAAGATTCATGTTGAATATCTTTTCCCTTTGTTGTTTTAGTGCTTGGTGTTGTTTAGTTTATCTCCTATCAAATAGGCAGGGACTCAAGATGACAGAAGAAGACTTCAAGGAGGAGACATTGTGGGGGACAATGAAGTTTTAGAGATGACCTTAAGTCTGCTGCCACCTTTAATCACTAAATAACAGAGTTCTTACAGAATGAAAGGAAAATAAGATTTAATAACT
Organism: Xenopus laevis; assembly: GCF_017654675.1. Taxonomy (NCBI): domain Eukaryota; kingdom Metazoa; phylum Chordata; class Amphibia; order Anura; family Pipidae; genus Xenopus; species Xenopus laevis. The sequence goes on along the minus strand of NC_054380.1, from coordinate 121,278,659 downwards.
GTGTAGTTGTTAAAAGAAAGACGTCAGTGTAAAATGCAATGGCCACAACCTTCTCCTCCTCCCCAGTAATTCTCTTACATATCACAGAACATTACACAGAGGCCAAACAACTGCCAACCCAAGATGACGTGTTCTCTCCGCATGGCATTTAGTAAAGTTTAAGTTACTGAATACAAGTGTGATGCATTGGAACTTGAGTTACATCAGAGATCATCTCTTGAACCTTCTGCAGTCTATATTGAACAATGGGGATAAGTAAGAACATCAGTCCAGGTTTTCCTTTAGGCTATTGGCTTGGGTAAGGAAAAAGTTATCCTTGATGTTAACTTGCCCTTTATTCATTAAGCAATTTGTGGGTTACAGATCACCAATACAGGTGTGAGATCCGTTATCCGGAAACTCAGTATACAGAAATTTTTGAATTACGGAAAGGCCAAATTTTAGACAAATAATATATATTTTTAAAAATGATTTCCTTTTTCTCTGTAATAATATAACAGTATCTTGTACTTGATCCCAACTAAGATATAATTAATCCTTATTGGAAGCAAAACCAGCCTATTGGGTATATTTACCATTTACATGATTTTCTAGTAGACTTAAGGTATAAAGATACAAAAATAAAAATTTTTCAGGATTTATTAAAATCCAATGATCCGAAAAAATAATAGCTTCATAATTTTTTTACAGAAAAATTGTAGGTTTAGAGTGCAAAATCAAAAAAAATTGTAGGATTCAGAGTTTTCGATTTTATCATGACTGTTCTGCACAAGAAAAATTTGTGAAGATTTATTGATAGATAGGGGGGAAAGTCAGTGCGAATTAGGTCAATGTGGTTTTCAGAAAACAGTTTTTGAGAACATTTCTGATTTTGATAAATAACTCCCCCAGACTTGCCCGACTGCTTATTGCTGTTTGGCTGTCAGGGGTAACTTGGCCTCCTGCCTGATTGGGCATATTGGGTATAACTACAGGTAACAGAACCCCACTAAGCCTGGCTTGTACAATATCTTGTTAACAAAAACAAATTCCAGTTATACCGTCAGAGAATAAATGAGATGAAGCAACTGTAACTGTATGTGCACAACCAGTGTCGGACTGGCCCACCGGGAAACCAGGAAAACTCCCGGTGGGCCCAGGTGTCAGTGGGCCTCTTGCTTCTAACCATTTGGCCTATTTCTTAATGAGGGTTAATAATGGAAGAATATAGTGTAGTATGAAAGAGACTAGGAGCATAAAGAGGTTGAGTGAGGAGAGGAGGTATAGTAGTTTGGAAAGTGGGCCTTCAGTCTAAGATTTTCTGGTGGGCCCCTGGCATCCCAGTTCAACACTGTGCACAACTGTTTTGTCTTCATGAGCCTGACCTTAATAAACTGACCATTTCATACTTGAAGGTCTATGAAGAACATGTTGAAGCTGAGAGGGCCATAAAAACATAGGGGTATCTTTATCATGCTGTGTACAAAGTGGAGTAAAACATTACCAGTGATGTTGCTCATATCAAACAATCGGATCTTCGCTTTTGTTTTCTAACTGTTGAAATCTAATTGTTGATTGTGCTACGGGCAACATCACCAGTAATGCTTCACCTACAAGTTAGAAAACAAGATCTGATTGGTTGCAATGGGCACAGTGGCAGAATTACCGGGGGTGCAAGGGGTGCGACTGTACCAGGGCCCGCACCCCTTGGGGCCCTTTTGGAGAGAGTTGGGGGGGGCCAGGCTGCATGGCCTGCATCTAGGGTTGCCACCCGGCCGGTATTTTACCAGCCTAGCCGGTAAAACACCTGCTAGGGCCGGTATTACAAATTTACCGGCAATTTTGTAATACCATGTACAAAATCCCTTGCCCGCCAATGAAAATGTACATTTTCTTTGGCTTCGGGCGGTGGTCCCGCCCCTTTTGTGACGCTACCCCCGTGGCTCCACCCCTCTTTGCGTCGCGCCCCGTCGGCTTTTTGCGTCACATCCCGCCCCTTTATTTTCCACCCCCACTGCCCGGTAATTTTTTTTTTTAATAGGTGGCAACCCTACCTGCACCTCTGCCCTGCTGGGGTTGTTAGGTTACTGTATGGGCAATATCACCGGTGATGAGTGCTGCATTCATGACACTGGCTGGCAGTTGTGCAGCCAGGAATAGGACGGTCTCACATACATACCCACTCATTAAAGTGAGGCTAAACTATACTATATATATAATATATACTATACTATAAACTCTTGTTACAAGCTCCCCTACAGGGTACCTGTATTTGGGTTTGTTTTTGTACATTTTGCAGGAAATACAGCATTCCCATGTGACGAGACTGTCATTTTATCTTTATGATTCTGGTCAATCTGAATGCAGATAAGACAGACTAAGGGTGAGTATGTATGGGTATTATACAATGATCTAATTATAGTTTTTATCCTTTGACGCTAAGCAGACTATCAGCTCAAGCATAAATTCTAAATTCTAAAGAAACATTGGTGTGATGGAGAGTGTAATTCCCGTATCTACCACCATGTGTCGCTCAAGGAGAGGACATTAAATCCATGAATAGTGTGACAAAAAGACATGATCTTTGATCCCTAAATTACATAATGTGATTATAAGTCTTTATGGGTGAAATTATTTACTCCCTATTTCTGTCCAGTTCCCCTTCTTCACATCCAGGAAAGCAACAGTCATACACATTATTTGCTTTCTGCTGGGAGTGGTAAACACACAAATGAAAGCAAATAGAAAAGTTCAACAAGATCAGATTTCTCCATCATTCATCTTGGCTGCCTGAGCCGGGGAAAGCCTCTCCAGTCGTTGGCATCCTCCAGTGTGACAAGGTGTGTGTGCGCTACTGCTTGGGATCTGTACACTGACTGGAGCAGCTTATTGGACAGGCAGAGTGGGGGATTTTCTCCTGCATATATACACCTGGGGGTCCATTTGCCAGTAGTATAGGCAGAGTGGGGGATTTTCTCCTGCATATATACACCTGGGGGTCCATTTTCCAGTAGTATAGGCAAATTGTGGGATTTTTTCCTGCATATACACACATGGGGGTCCATTTGCCAGTAGTATAGGAAGAGTGGGGGATTTTCTCCTGCATATACACACCTGGGGTCCATTTCCAAGTAGTACAGGCAGAGTGGGGGATATTCTCCTGCATATACATACCTGGGGGTCCATTTGCCAGTAGTACAGGCAGAGTGGGGGAAATTCTCCTGTATATACACACCTGGGGTCCATTTGCCAGTAGTATAGGCAGAGTGGGGGATTTTCTCCTGTATATACACACATGGGGTCCATTTGTCAGTAGTATAGGCAGAGTGGGGGATTTTCTCCTGTATATACACACCTGGGGGTCCATTTGCCAGTAGTACAGGCAGAGTGGGGGAAATTCTCCTGCATAGCTGCACCTATAGGTCCCTGTGGCAGTAGAGACATGATAGAGCCCCTATAGGTTCCCTGGAAGTGTCTGTACTAGGAGGGAAAACAGAGTTGAAGGTTTTTTTTAAGTAATGTCCCTGTGCCAATAGGAAGGTCAGACTGGGCTCAGACATTTTCTAGCAGATCTGACAGCAGATGAAGAAGATCTTATGCAGAGCAATCAGTGTCGGTGCCACATAACAGCAGTTTTAAATAGAAAAAGCAGACGGGGCATTTACTTACAATTGTTCCAACCTAGAGAAATAGCAGAGTGAGGGCCCCTGGCACAAGGGAATCACAGTGGGGCCCCTGATCATTAGCTGAAGGGCCCCGCAAGCAATACGATCATTTCCAGTAGGTGGTAAAGCGAGAAGCAGTTTCCCGGTAGAAGTCGCAAGCGCAGCGATTCCTGTAGGAGCGATCATTAGGCGCGTGTGACGGCAGTGGGTTTCCCTTAATAAATCGCCGCAAACTAATGAGCGAGTCCCATGGGAGACAGAGCGCTTGTTACGTCTGCAGCGCAAGTGGATAAAGAGTCTGCGCTTTCCTGCGACTGGGGAATCGCACGGGAGGGACAACAGCACTCGCACCAACCTGCATTGTTTCCTCCCACATCCAATTCGATATTATATCAGACCAGCAGCCACCTCACCACATCCTAAACTATATCTAGAAGAAGCAGCCACACAGGACTGCCCGTGCTTTCCAATAGCTGAGAGACGCTGCAACTTTTTTTCCCAATTAGTCTTTGCCATTCACTGGGCAGAAAAGCTGACTCTTCAAAGTGCCACGGGTCTGTGCCATTCATTGGGCAGAAGAGCTGATGCTTCAAAGTGCCACTGGTCTGTGCCATTGACTAGGCAAAAGAGCTGATGCTTCAAAGTGTCACTAGTCTTTGCCATTCACTGGGCAGAAGAGCTGATGCTTCAAAGTGCCACTGGTCTGTGCCATTCAACAGCCAGGAGAGCTGAAGCTTTCTGCAAAGTACTAGAGAGCAGCAGACAAGGTGAGTTGATTGTGGCTTTAAGGTTACACTCAGTTTGGGTGTTTTGTATCACTTGTGCACAATAACACACAGTTCTGTTAGTGATTGTTGGGGATGCCTTGTAGTAGTATTATTATTATTAGTAAATAAAAAAAAATTAGCGAATTTCCCATGAAATTCGCAAAACGGCGAAAAATTCACGAAACACGAAATATTTTTGACACCGGCGACAATGGTGAAAATTCTGATGCCCATTAAAGTCAATAGGCGCCTAGAATTGTCGCCGGCATCTAAAATATGTGGACGCTGGCGAATTATACGAATTTAGTCACCAGGGGCAAAACACGGAATTTCGCCACTAATTCGCTCCTGGCGAATAAATTCGTCCGTCACTAAGTAGTAGTAATATTATTATTATTATTAGTAGTAGTAGTAGTAGTAGTAGTAGTATTATTAGTAGTAGTAGTAGTAGTAGAAGTAGTAGCAGTAGTAGTAGTAGTAGTAGTAGTAGTAGTAGTAGTAGTAGTAGTAGTAGTAGTAGTAGTAGTATTAGGACCTTTTAAGGGTAGGACAGATAAGACATTTACCCTGATCCCTTGTATCTTAAGGACCCCTTGAGATACAGCATGTGGCCCTTCAGCTGTTGTTGAAGCTGTTTGGGTAATGTTTGGAGTTGTAGCTCCACAATAGATGTTGGGTGACAGCTGTATATTCCTGTTCTGTTTTCCATTCTCCCTAAAACTGTGGCCCCTGCAATGCCCAGGGTCCCCATATCTGTAACTCATTGTCTGTTTAAGTGAAAAGTGAGCACGTGAGTTTTGTTGGTGAAAAGGAAAGAGTTAACCACATCGGTGACAGGGCTGGGATTCCTAACAAAAAAAACACCCACTTCATGATTATTCATTTTTTCTTCTTATCGTTACTTGTTCGTGAAAGCAGCAGGATTGCGGACAGGAGAGATTCCGCTCACCTGGAGCAGCAATGAATAAACTCAGAGGTGCTGCCATGCTGGTTGTGCTGCTCTTGGTGCTGCCTGCTGGGCACTGCAAGGAGAGGACGGACTCCAGAAACCTCACCGAGAAAAACCTGATGAACATCATTGTGAGACTCATTAAAGAGGTGAAAGTGTATCGGCTGCAGGAAGGCAACGGGAAGCAGCATTTAGCCAGGAAAGAAGACTACAGCCTGGACGAGAGGGAAAACCCAGTCCCAGATTATGGATATTATCCGGATGAACAGCGAGTGGGTAAGTGCACGGCTGTTACTCTGTGTATGTTCAGATGAGCTCAAATACTACTGGCCCTACATTGTACAGGTATCACATCTATTATCCTGAATGCTTGGGACCTTGGGTTTTCTGGATAAAGGGTCTTTCTGTAATTTGGAGCAGCATGCCTAAAGGCTGGTAATATATTTTTTTTAAAAATTTGCCACTAATATGGATTCATGCAGCGTAGCTACCATCAAGTATATGCTGATGTTTTATTATTATAGAAAAGAAAGGGAATTGTTTGAATAATAATTATTTGCTTAAATAGGACTGTGGATAATGGGTTTCTGGATAATAGATCCTATACATGTACAGGCAGCCTTAGGTTCCCACCCCCTGTTATTTGCAAGTCCACTCCTACAATTCCCAGCATCCCCCGAGAGACCTTGCATGATGTTATTGCTCAGGGACAACTTTAGAGGCTCGGCGTGCAAGATCTCGGCTTTGTCAGGATAAATAACACAGCGGAGTGAAGGCAAAGTCAACCGCAATGATTTCAGATGGGTTTCTGGTGCCTAAATCTGTGGCAATGGTCGTTATTTACTTGATATACTATATATAAGGACAGATATATTGTAGGGAATGTAGAAGACTTTAGTCTGGCACTGTGCGCTGAATGTGGATAAATTGGCATTTATGACTGGTAACTAGTAGAATTAATTCAAGGTAACTGGACATTTTTTGAGTTTTTTCTTGAAAACGTTTCATCACTCATCCGAGCGACTTCTTTACTTCAACTGAAGTTGTGGAACTGAAGAAGCCCCTTGAGTTATCAAGAAAAAAACTCTCGGGGGTGAATTTATCAAAGTTCGAATGCCAAAAACTCGAAAAAATCAAGGTTTTTTTTTACTATAAGATCCAAAATTTTAATTGGGGAAAAAAACCTTGAATTCTTCGAGATTTGTTATACCCTGAGGATGCAAAAAGTCTGAATCTGAAAATTCAGCATCTCAGACCTGCGGAGGTTGTATATAAGTCAATTGGAGAGGTCCCTATCCTATTTGAACGTTTCTGTGGTCTGCACTGAAATTAGCCCGAAAATCTGATTATTTTGGGCTTTTCGGGCTAAAATCCCAAGAAATCTGACTCTTTGGGAAAAAGCTTGAAAAAAATCTAGCAATTCGTGAAAACCTCAAAAAAATCGTACGATTTGGGTTTTCGCTCAATTTTATTTATTGAGTTTTAACCCGATCCAATTAAATCATGCTTTTTTAATAATAAATAAGATCAAATTGTAGATTCTAGTTGGTTTGGACTTTTTTTATTTAAAAAAAATCAGAAAAATTTGTATTTTGATAAATAACCCCCTAAATGTCCACTTGTCTTTGACATTCTACTAGATACTGTATATCATGACCTGGATCAATAAGAATCATCACAGAATTTTCCGGAAAAAGCCTGAAAAAATAGAGCAATTCGGGAAAACCTCCAAAAAATTCATATGATTCGGGTTTTAGCTTAATTTTATTTATTGAGTTTTCCCCCCGATCCAATGAAATTATGCTTTTTTAATAATAAATAAGATCAAATTGTAGATTCTAGTTGGCTTGCACTTTGTTATTTTAAAAAAAAATCAGAAAAATTCGTATTTTGATAAATAACCCCCTAAATGTCCAATTGCCTTTGACATTCTACTAAATACTGTATATCTTGACCTGGATCAATAAGAATCTTCATAGACATATTATAACTAGTACTAGACCAGGCTGAAGAACTTTGAGCCCATGGATTCCCTTTCAATCTAAAAGGCTAATTAAAGTGATATACACACCTATAGAAAAAAAATCTTCTAAATGCCTAACTAGCCTTAACATGCCCTGGGAACACATTACTAGTGGCCCATAACATTATGCTCACTAGATTTTCAACTCATCCGGTACGCTGTTTGTTTATTGCCCAAGCTGCCGTTATATCTAATTTGGGGGCGTGTCATTGATGACATCATGGCGCTGTCCATGCTCCGCCTTCAGGACAGTAGTATGTCAATGATGATGCTGATAAATGAAGCGTGCCCAGACTTGGCACTCATTTCCAAAGCAAAGCACTTATATGTTGGACAGTTTGACAAGGAGTTTCATTGTGCTGTTTGGAGCCGGACATGGGTGCAGGGAATAATGAGGTTGTTCAACTTCCAAACACTTTTTCCAGTTCAGTTGTTTTCAGATTGTTCACCATAAACAAAGACTTTTTTCAATTGCTTTTCACCTTTTATTTTTTACAGTTTTCCCAAAATTTTGTCTAATCTCTGGTGTTTGAGTCTGGCAGCTCAGTGATCCTGGAGCCTCTGAACGGTTCCAGTTTGCTCCATTTAGTTGATATAATTAGTTGATACATTTCTCAGCAGCATCTCTGGAGTATTAGCAACTATTGTATCAATTCTAACGGCAGCCCGTAATAAAACCCAGAGATTCTGCTCAGCAGGGACAAAGATAAGAAATGTATCAACTAAATGTATCAATTTAAAACAGTTAAAGAGTCGGCGACCCCCCTCCCCAGAGCGGCTTTAGAAGGTGAAAAATTAAAAAAAACAAATAGAAAGTAACTGAGAAAAGTCTTTTGTTTCTGGTGAACTCTTTGAAACCAACTGAACTATAAAAAAATAGTGTTTGAAGGTGAACAACTCCTTTAAGGTCACTTTTTTAGCCCATCGGTTAAATATATGTAATTAATGGGTAGGTGCCGGTATGACTTCAAGCTTTAGAGGACAGTTGGATTTTTAAACATTTTAAGACATTGAGCGTATTTTGTGCTTATTCAGTTATGCCTAATGATGCCTTTATCTAGAGGGGAAACCTTTGGCACTAGGAAAGCTGGTGGTGCTCATTTAGGTGCTTAATCGTTGTCTTTCCCAGAGAGCAAACCCAAGGGGAGTCTTTCTCAAGTTGCATGGGAGGGAGGGGGCCCTTAGACCTGGGGGAGGGAGGGGGCCCTTAGACCTGGGGGAGGGGGCCCCTAGACTGGGGGAGGTATGGGGCCCCTAGACTGGGGGAGGAGAAGATGAACGAGGTCAGATAGGCTTATAAGGATGTACTGTAATGTAGTATAAAGTATCTTCCCACATAAATCCATTTGCCAGCAAGCATAGCCAGACGGATCAGATTCCCCTGGAAGTTGCTTTGGGAAATATCAGTGTACAGATTCATTGTGTGGCTCTTCAATCATGGCTGGACTTCACATCCCAGCATCCTCAGCACTATCACCCTGGCAATTGACAACAGTTACATGCACCAAAATAGACTGTGGTGCATCAATCTCCACATGACAGTCACAGGCGCACCCAGTCCATTCACCACCTGACTAACAAGCAGTGTTAGCTATCGGATCAATGTCAGCTAACACTCTAAGCACTGATGTGAGTTATTGCACCGGAGACGTTCTTACAAAAAGAAATGGAATCCTGGTGTAAATGACTCTGGGGGATGCTTCAGTCAAAAATCATAGCAGAGGAAATGGTGGGAATTACCCTTTTTGCCCATTTATTAAAAAAAACTGACTATGGGGCAAATTTGGATGTTTTGACGAATTAGCTTGAGTTTTACTTGTCTCCATATGGTTGCTACAACAGTTAGGCTGCCGGCTAGGACAGACTTGATTGCATAATGTCTTGCCCACCCAGTATAAGAGCAGGAGGCAGGTCAGAAACCATTACTCATGCATAATGGGGGGCATTTGACAAGACTTCACCTTATTTGGGCTCTGTCAAACTTATGATGGATGGGTAATGTCATCGATCCATAAATTACATGGTGGGTCACTATCAAGCTCCCAATTATCACCATTTCCATTATTATTACCTTAGCTCTATTCTGTTCTCTACTGTGCTAGGTCTTAAATGAAAAGGAAATGTTCAATCGATGGAGGTGCCGAATGTTAGTGCACCACCAAGGTTTGTAATCACTTACCTGATACCCTGGCCAGTGCTCCTGCTAGTAGAAAACTACACCGGCCCTGGGTACTTGTGAGAGATCCTCTTCCTCCCTTCTTCTTTCTTCAAAATGAAAAGTCCAGATTTTAACTCTACTGTGCACCTGCACGAAGAAAGAAGGGAGGAAGTGGATCACTCACTTGCAAGTGCCCGGGCCATATTGAGGGGATCAGAATATGTTAGAAAAGATTAGATTAGGAAGGAAGGAGGTGAAAGAGAAAAATACACAAAAAATGAGAAGATAAAGACCAGAACAGAATAGGAAACCAATAAGCAAATATAAGTGAATGTACAAGAGAAAGGAGAAAAAAGAAATAAAATGGGAAAGTGAAGAGAAAACTAAGAAGGGCAAGAGAGAGGGTAAGGAAAGCTTTATGAGAATGTACAAAAAAGAAGAGCGATGGTGGATACAGAAAGTGAGAGATGAAAAGAGAAACAGTACAATAATAGTAATAATTGTATAAATATTATTGTAATAATACAATAATAATATTTAAAGTGAGGAAGAGAGGAAGAAAAGAAATTTAAGTTTGAATGGGGAGAGGGAATAAAGGGAGAACAGACCAGAAAGGGGTATTAGAGTACAGATATAGAGAAATATAAAGAAGAGGGGTGATGTGTGGTTGAGGGGGAAATGGAGAATAAAGAGGAAATGGATAAAGAATGAGAAGGAAAAGAAGTTTAAAGAAGAACCTAGAAAAATGATGAAAAAAAGGGAATACAATAGAATTATGTGTGTCAGGGAATATCTATTCTACATCAAGAACATTTTTTCTCTTGATTTGTATCAAATACGGTGGGGGAGTTTTGAAAAACAAAAATCACAGGGAATGTGAGACAAAAAAATTGAAATCCTCCGATCTATTGGTCTGTGCCTTTGGTTTCCCTACGGTCATGGGACAGAGCATACAGGATCTGATATATGGACAATGTATGCTGAGGTTTAGTTAAAGGAAGATATTGGGTATTTCTGTGGCTTGTGATGTTTAATTTAGTAGAATATGGAAACTATGTGCTGTGCCAAACTCCTTCCTCCAACACAGTGGGAAGTATAAAAAAACACAACATTTGTGGTTTGGTTTGACCCTTTTTTCTAGCCATTGTAATTTAAACACAGATATGTGTGACTTGACTCTTTTGTACTAGACAAGTTTCTGCATGGGTAAGGTTGCTGAGATGTTGGGGTTTTGCTTTGTCTTGGTCTGGACAATCGTTCTTGTCTGTGGTGGATAAATATATTGAATTGAAATCTGGTAAATTTGTAAATTGATGCTGAATTGGACATTCTGTGATATTTATATCCTTTGTATTAGTGCAACTTCCAAACTTTTGGGACTTGTTGATCAGCAACAGCTGTGCTCCCTATGATTCCTGCAATAATGCTTTGTTCCCTGGAAAGGAGATGTTTCCCTAGATTTACTGGTCATCCTACGGTTTTATCTTCTTGGTTTCTGTTCTTTTTATTCCCCAGCAGGAATATCTAATTCACATAAACACATTTAGAATAGTGTGACGGTATCTCCCTGGCAGGACAGAGAGGAGTCAGAGAGAGCAGCAGTCAGTCACAGAGTCAGGGAGAGGAGAAGTAGATCATGACTTGGCAGGTCAGGTCTAACAGTTAGGGAGCCAGGATTTTCCTTTCATGTTTACATTAGCTAAATCCCTTCACTCATCACTGGGACTGCCTATCACGGATTTACCTCTTAACACTTCCTCTTAACATGCTCCGCAGCATCTGCACACAACATACTTATCCCGTACTTTTTTTTTTTAATTCTGCAGAAATATTTCCGAGAGATCTTCGGATGAAAGATAAGTTTTTGAAGCACCTTACAGGTAAAGGTAAATTGGTCCTTTTTTTCTTCTTTTTTAAGGGTGGTGGTTTGTTTTGTCAGTCCATTTTAGTCTGATCTATATTCAGTTATCTGTGTTATTAGGAGAGTTACCTTGTGTGTGGGTTGGTTCTGGATAGAGCAACAAGAGGACATATACAAACACACCCACAAGTTCTCAAAAAGTTGGTGCAATGGAGATCCCATAGTGATGCAATTCTTTAAAATATGTGTGCTCCTGAACTTCCACATGGTTTTCAATGGGTTTATCCTGCATCTTCTGATGAATGCAGATACTGACACGGAGAAGCTACAATCACACTGGACCTGGTGGCTGCTCCAGGGTTTCCAAAATGGGTTGGTCAACAGATGCAGCAGATTTGCAGTTGACGCAGTTTTCAACATGCTGTCCAGAGATACATCTTCCATAATTAGGGCAGTCACAACTTGTAGCTGCAATTACATTGGAATTATGGGAAACATTCTGCATTATGAACAATTGGCTTCAGAAATGGCATTTTGCAAAGTGCAGTTGTGTTCGCAAATGACCCCTGCAGTTGCCTTTGCCATGTTACATATGCCCATATCTATCCCAAACCATGTCATGATGTACCTACCCAACCATGTGCTAATGAACCACTCCCTGTTTTGAAACAGGGGTACTGATACATCTAGGGGTTATGTATTATGATACAGGCATAGGATCCATTATCTGGAAATGTATTATCCAGAAAGCTTTGAATTACTCGGGGGCAGATTTATCAAGGGTCGAATTTGGAAGTAATGGGAGTTTTTTTTGAACTCCCATATCTTCGAAATTCGAATTAAAAAAGACCAATCAAAATTTATCAAAAAATCTAAGGTTTTTTGGGGTGAATTGGTCCGTTTTCAAACGATTTTCAATTCAATACGAATAAGTAACAGCGCAATCGATCGAATTAGATTCAAAGTTTTTCCCCCCAAAAAAGAGATTTTGACTCCACATAGGTTCTAGGAGGTCCCCCATAGGCAGTTGCATAACTACCGGGGGAGCAGGGGGTGCAATTGGGCCAGGGCCTTCACCCCCGCAGGGCCCCCGGCTGTCACGCGCTCACTGCAGCGCCGCACGGAAGAGGGTGGGGGCGGGGCCCGGCCGCACGGCCCGCACCAGGGCCTGCCCCCACCTAGTTCCGTCTCTGCCCATAGGCTACATCTGCAATTTTTAAAGAGACAGTACATGATACATTTCGAATCGAATTTGGACTATTCCCTAGTCGAAGTACAGAAAAATTGGCTCAAAATTTTTTTAATTCGACTTTTGATAAATCTGCCTCATAGAGTCCGATTTAACCCAATAAGTCAGATTTTAAAAATAATTTCCTTTTTAAAAGCAACCTCAGCAGGTTTGAGATGCTGGATTTTCGGATTCTGACTTTTTCCATCCTCTAGGTACAAAAACGTCAAGGTTTTTGTTTCCACTAAAAATTCGGATTTTATAGTTAAAAAAAACAAAACTTTTTTTTTTACGGATTTTTGGCATTCAGACTTATTATTAATAAATAACCACCTTAGAATCCCATTACGACTCAAAGCACATTGAGCATGTGCACATTGCAGACGCTACTAACAAAAACCTTTAGGCTGCTTTAATAAGATTAATATATAAATTTGTCATTTCTAGCCATATTGGCCTTCGGTAGATGCTGAATAAATGCCTTTATTGTTCTCTCCTGTCTTCCAGGTCGACTTTCGTTCAACAGTCCAAACTGCAACAAGCTATTCCGCAGACTTTACAACACGACTAAGGACTGCACCACCCCTGCACGTATGTTGAAAGCATTCTTTCCTAACCTCACTTAATTAAAGGCATTAAGATATAGTAATTGAATTAAGACCTCGTCTCACTTTAGACTTAGAGCCTAATATGATTTTAACTGGTGCGCTGCATTTTGTTAGCCAATACTAATAAGCGATCAGGTCTGATCAGTTTCCTGTGTTCACATGTAGACGCCACGCTCATTCCTTATAGAAAACCTTATTAAAGGAAGCTGTGTGTTTACGATAGCAACAATAAACACCAGCAGTGTAAACAAATACTGTTTGATCTGTATATATGTATAGCAAATTATCTAAGCATATGTTCAGTACAAGGCATTAGAGCACGACGATTTATTATAAGGAATCATGGATCTTAATCTTGGAAGTTAGAATATTCAGGAGTAATAGCAAAGCTGATGACACATGGGTGGTGGAGAAGTGAATGAAACTGCCCCTTCTGCTCACTTGAATGTACCTAAAGTAATGGTGGGTCCACCGTAATATGGTGGTTATAACTATAATCAAGTAAATGAAATATGTGATGAATTAGAGCTCTCTTGAAATAACGGAGAGACTTACTACAGGTTATCCGAAAAACCCGTTATCCAGAAAGCTCCAAATTATAGAAAGGCCATCTCCCATAGACTCCTTTTTATCCAAACAATCCAAATTTTTAAAAACAATTTCCTTTTTCTCTGTAATAATAAAACAGTACCTTGCACTTGAACCAAACGTTGATATAATTAATCCTTATTGGAAGCAAGTCCAGCCTATTGGGTTTATTTCATGTTTACATGATTTTTCTAGTAGACTTAAGATATGAAGATCTAAATTACAGAAAGATCCCTTATCCAGAAAACCCCAGGTCCGATCATGCTGCATAAAAGGTTCCATACCTGTATAATACTTATAACAATTAAAAAAAAGAAAGAATAAAGCTGCTACATAGTGGGTCTGTCAATACTAATATGGTGCCCAAGATTCATTTGTTGGTGCTTGTATCATTTTCCCATTTGCCACAACAATGGCTTTGCCAAAAACAACACACAGAACTTTAACTTAAGTCTGTATGAATAGGACTTTCTTCCATTGCTTTCCCTTCTTCCCTTTCATCCCAGATAATTCCTTTCCCTTCCTCCTTCTTCTTTTCCCTTCCTATTCCTTCCCTCCTTCTTTCCTTTCTCCTTCTTCTCTTTCTTTCCTTCTCCTTCTCTTCCTTCTTTCCTTCCTTCCTTCCTTCCTTCCTTCCTCCCTCCCTCCCTCCCTCGCTTCCTCCCTTCCTTCCTTCCTTCCTTCCTTCCTTCCTTCCTTCCTTCCTTCCTTCCTTCCTTCCTTCCTCCCTCCCTCCCTTCCTTCCTTCCTTCCTTCCTCCCTTCCTTCCTCCCTTCCTTTTTGATTCAGAAAGATTGACCTTCACAACATATCAGTTACCATTGTATTCAAGAACTTGTAAAAGACAATCAGTAGTAGGCACAACAGGGTAAAAGAACCACATTACACCCAAATGTGCTCAGTGTCTTTCATAGTGATAAAAAGGTCATTGAAAAATGTGAAGCCCCTCCTCCACTACAAGAGTCCCCTTTTGAGTCATAACTTAACAGAATGTGATTTAAAGTAACAAACAAAAGTTTAAAGTGCCTTCCCCTGAAATGGTTCCGGAGATATTTTGCACTAGCAGGTGTTCTCTACTAACTCCCTTTGGTGAGTGACATACACAGGAGGAGACACTTTTTCCATATTTGTGTTAGTTTAGACCAGGTCCCATGAAGACAGAGAATCGAGCAGCAGAAGACCTCACTCATAGCAGCTTACATGGGCGTGGTGTTCAACCGTTAATGATGAACTGTCATATGTATAAAAATATACTCAAACTCTATTGGGTGCTGAATAACATAGTTTACCAGATAAATGTTGTCATTTTTTTCTAATTGTTTTTACAATACCAAATGGTATATTAGTTGATCTTCCCATTCTAGCCTTCTCTTGCTGCAAAGGTAATAATGCTGCTGGGTATCCCAGATCACTCACCTAAGGGATCTATGGAATCCCTTTGTAAGACCAGGAAACTGACCAACTGAATTTAAGGGTTTCTAGGAATTTTTAAAATGTTACCCTGCTACAAGAGAAAGAGAGAGAGAGCGAGAGAAAGAGAGAGAGAAAGAGAGAGAGAGAGAGAGAGAGAGAGAGAGAGAAAGAGAGAGAGAGAGAAAGAGAGAGAGAGCTCACACTAATATTCTTTCCAAAATATTAATGTAAACACTACTGTTTGTTAATGAAAGTTAAAAAGGGGAACATGACAGTGCTATTTCCACACATAGAAAAAATGAAGGCTGAGTGGGGTTGTCTGCAATAAAATTCACTTAGTGGAATGGCGGAACTATAGAGGGGGCAGAGCCTGTGTGGCTAGGTGGTCCAGGGGAACAGGGGACCGTGAGTTGGGTGACTGTGGATGAGCCATGACTTTGTGTGACCCACGTCACATGCAAAATCATGGGTGACCTGTAAATGCATTGGAAATGGTGCCCCCTGCTGTTGACTCACAAGACTTTCTTTACTAACGTCAAGTGTTTCCGGTCGGCCAAAATAAACAGCAGTTGGCCCTGTTCTTTTGAACTGAGCAGTTTAAAAACCATGTAAAATGTGAAAGTGCTTAGTAGAGTGCTCTGTGCAGGTTTATAGTCATTTATTTTGAGGGCTTTGAAGCAACAGTTTTTTTGTATGGTACTTTTAGTTGGGTGTGAGCACTAGTTTGCTGCTAATTGGGTGGATTGGGGTTGAAATTTGGCCAGCCATTGCGGGTTAGTGTTGGATGCAGGTCAGACTGGGGAAGTACACTCCTCCCGAAGATTCTTTCTCTTTTATCCAGAGGCGTGCATGAATATAGAGTACAGAGCAGACAACACGGGTAAATGTTGGCCATGGGTACTACAATAGAAACGTTTTGGAGGTTGCGCTGCGTCTGCATCTGACAGTCGTGTCCGTCGGATCAATGCTGCAACACCATCCGACAATGCTATTACTTACCTTATTTCTGTCGCATCCACGTGACGCCTGCATTTTTGCGCAGTGCGTCAGATCACGCGGATATCGGCCGTGAAGTCCTACCCTTAGGGTTGGGTGCAGGTTATTGTTTTGTTGGTTTGGATCGGTGGGGATTAAGGTTTTGTGAGATAAAGTGGGGTGCAGGTTAAGATTGTGTGGGATAGGGTTGGGTGCAGGTTAGGGTTTAGTTGGTTAGGGTCAGGGAGGTTAAGGTTTTGTGGGTTAGAGTCGTTGTAGGGTTATGGTTTTGTGGGTTAAGGCTTTGTGGGTTAAGGTGGGTGTGGGTTAAGGTTTAGTGGGTTATGGTTGGCTGCAGGTTAAGGTTTTGTGGGTTAGGGTTGGTTGCAGGTTAAGGTTTTGTGGGTTAGGGTTGGTTGGAGGTTGAGGTTTTGTGGGTTAGGGTCGGGTGCGGGTTAAGGTTTTGTGGGTAAAGGTTTTGTGGGTTAAGGTGGGTGTGGGTTAAGGTTTAGTGGGTTATGGTTGGCTGCAGGTTAAGGTTTTGTGGGTTAGGGTTGGTTGCAGGTTAAGGTTTTGTGGGTTAGGTTGGTTGGAGGTTGAGGTTTTGTGGGTTAGGGTCGGGTGCGGGTTAAGGTTTTGTGGGTTAGGGCTGGGTGCGGTTAAGGTTTTGTCGGTTAGAGTCGGTGTGGGTTAAAGTTTTGTGAGTTAGGGTTGACCCACAAATTACTAGTGAGCACCTATTGTAATTTGTAATTCCCCTTTTCCTGTGTCCAGTTTGTTAGTGGGTACATTAATAACAAGTGCACTTTTTTAAAGGGGAACTCCACAAAAACATAACTTAAGCTTTTTGAAAAGTAAACATAATTTTAAGCAACTTTGCAATATACATCATTTAAAAAATATGCAAACTTTTCATGATTTTTAATTGTCTCTGACAGTTCCCTAAGCCTACCCCCTGCTCTCCTGCTGATCTCTCTGACTACTTTGCGGAGCTGGCTGACTACTGTTACTTTGTATCAACCGCCAGCTGCATCCTCCAAACCCCACAATTCCCCGCACAAGTGATTTCAATAAGGAAAGGAACATCACAGTGCAATGCATTGTGGGTTATGTAGTTCCTGTCTGTAATCTGTGGAGAAGTTGTTACAATTTGTAACATCAGTGTTTAGTCCCTCCTTCCCTGCCAGGATTTCAAATGATGCAGAAAGAGAAGAACAGTTAAACAGCTGGATTTCAGCATAGAAAATGACATTTATTCATACTTTTTGAAGAAACAGGTAACTGTGATGGGTATATTAGGGGTTTCTGTGTTATGTGGGCTTCTTTATCATATTTTGTTTTGGAAGCTGGAGTTCCCTTTAAATGACCCTATATTGAGCCTTTGATATTGGCAATAGCAGAAAGAAGATCACACATTTCCATTTTGGCAGGTGACGGTTATTTCAGAGCTTGACACTTAGAAACTATTGAGTATTAATAATCCTTTAGGGAGGATCCTTATAGAGAACTTGAGAACGCCACCTTATTTACATTTCTCTTTTTATTCTTAATGAATCTGCAAAGTTTGCAATGTCAATACAATTGGCAGCACCTTCGGGGAAACTTGATTAACAAGCTTACTTTGTTTTTGTTTTTTTCCCCTTTTGGAGGCGCAGAAAATCCTATAAGTCTCGTGGTAGCTAGTGCAGCTGAAACGGCAAACAACCTATATAAATATTTGCAGAAATGTGTAGCGTGTAGACTCCTAGATAGGGATGTCGCGGACTGTTCGCCTGCGAACTAATTCGCGCGAACATCGACTGTTCGCGTCCGCCGAATGTTCGCGAACGTCGCGCGACGTTCGCCAATTTGGGTTCGCCTTAGCTGGCGCTTATTTTTGACCTCTCACCCCAGACCAGCAGATACATGGCAGCCAATCAGGAAGCTCTCCCTCCTGGACCACCCCTACACCCCCTGGACCACTCTCCTTCCTGCAGCGTTTTTTCATTCTGCCTGTGTGTGCTTGGAAGAGCTAGTGTAGGGAGAGAGCTGGTTAGTGATTTGAGGAACAGTTGATAGTAACTTTGCTGGCTAGTAATCTACTTGATAACTGCTCTGTATTGTAGGGACAGAACTCTGCAGGGATTTGAGGGACATTTTAGGTTAGGTAGCTTTGCTGGCTAGTAATCTACCTTCTACTGCAGTGCTCTGTATGTAGCTGCTGTGGGCAGCTGTCCTGCTGCTGATCTCTCATCTGCTGACTGCTGCCTGTAACCCAATAGTCCTTGTAAGGACTGCTTTTATTTTCTTTTTTGTTTTTTTACTTTGCTACTATAAGAGCCCAGTGCTATTAGTCTAGCTGTGTTGGGGAGTGGGACTGGTGTGCTGCTCCTCCTAGTAGTTCATCACTACCAGCACCAACCAGAGTCAAAATTGTTACAAAGTATCTTATTTGCACCTGTTAGCTGTTCTGAGCTCTTTGCCAAAAGCTAATTAAGTTAGCTGTTCAGTTCAGAGAAAAGAGGGACTTTCCAGTACAAAAGAGGGACAGGGGGTTGAGTGGTCAAAAGAGGGACAGTTGGGAGGTATGCAAGTGCCACCTAGCTGTGTGAGCTTTTTCACATTCTGTCTAAATAACAATAATAATTCTGTGTCCGTAAACATCACCTGAGTGATACAGCAGCAATAATATATTGTAATATATAATATCCGTATCCACTACTGTATACGTTGCCCTTGCAGGCATTGTTTGCCCAGTCTTTAACCAAGTGCCACCTCGCTGTGTGAGCTTTTTCACATTCCGTGTCCAGAAACATCACCTGAGTGACGTAGTGTGATTTCTGCCCTTTACAGCACAAAACGCAGCGCTGTGTCAACAATGTATTTTTCAGATACATTTTTGCCCTTGATCCCCCTCTGGCATGCCACTGTCCAGGTCGTTGCACCCTTTAAACAACTTTAAAATCATTTTTCTGGCCAGAAATGTCTTTTCTAGCTTTTAAAATTCGCCTTCCAATTGAAGTCTATGGGGTTCGCGACGTTCGCGAACCGTTCGCATTTTTGACGCAAGTTCGCGAATATGTTCGCGAATATTTTTTCCGCCGTTCGCTACATCCCTACTCCTAGACATGCTATTCTTCCTTTCCTGCAGAAGTGTGTGTGACTCAAGCTGTAAACAGCCACTTACTGAATGGCTGAATGGCTAAGTCCATATTGCTTGACCAGATGACTTAATGGATGTACCACTTAGCAGCTGAGGGGGTGTCCATGTTGTTCATATTATAAGCATATCCTATTCGCTAAGCTCAGCCTTTCTCTCATGATTCAGGACTAAAGGTGGTCATAAATAAGATGCTGATTCGGCCCCTTTCGTTTGAGTTGGCAGCTTATCTGCGGCTGTAAGGGGCCACAAATGAGCCAGCTGATCCAAATGAAAATCAGGCAGAAATTAATTGGACGGTTTTTAAAATCCTGTAGGAATAAGAGTGCGATGCCAAGTTGATGTGGTCCTCTCTGATGATGTCTCTGTAGAACTCAATGGATGATCCAGAAATCGGCTCTAGAGGCAAATTAGGCCCAGATCATGCTGTATATGGCCACTTTAAAGGGATTCTGACATGATTTTTATAATGTATTTTTTATTTCTAAATGACACTGCTTACACAGCAAATAATTCTCTTTACCATATAAAATTTCATTCCTGAACCAGCAAGTGTCCATCTCAGGTTATTTTGCCTGGTCATGTGCTTTCAGAAAGAGCCAGCACTTTAGGATGGAACTGCTTTCTGGCAGGCTGTTGTTTCTCCTACTCAATGTAACTGAATGTGTCACAGTGAGACCTGGATTTTACTATTGAGTGCTGTTCTTATATCTACCAGGTAGCTGTTATCTTGTGTTAGGGAGCTGTTATCTTGTATGAGGGAGCTGCTACCTCGTTACCTTCCCATTGTCCTGTTGTTTGGCTGCTGGGGGGGGGAGGGGGTGATATCACTCCAACTTGCAGTACAGCAGTAAAGAGTGACAAAAGTTTATCAGAGCACAAGTCACATGACTTGGGACAGCTGGGTAACTGACAATGTGTCTAGCTCCATGTCAGATTCAAAATTAAATATAAAAAAATCAGTTTGCTCTTTTGAGAAATGGATTTCAGTGCAGAATTCTGCTGGAGCAGCACTATTAACTGATGCCTTTGAATTTTTTTTTTCCCATGACAGTATCCCTTTAAGGCTATTTAACATGTTTTCTGTGATTGGAGAGGTGAAAAAGAATATTAATGAAGGATAAACAACTATGTTCTATTCATTTACTATACTATACAAAAAAATGCAACACATTATGGGAGCACATTTATAACTACATCACGCCATTTGCCATGCTTTTACCCACAATGCTACATTTTCTCCAACAATTCCAGTGTAGAGCATTGAGTTGCATCCACTGCGTAGACTCATGTTGCCTGGAGTGAATGAAACCAGTGGCTCTTTTTTGCTAAAACAGGCGCAGACTTTGCCCTCGGTCTAATAACCCTTAGCAACCAAAAATATGTTTGATAATAAACAACCGACTGCAAAAATGGCGCCCATAGACTTCAATAGGTGAAAAAAAATGTCTACGACTTTCATGCATTTTGGCAAATTTGGGCGTGCATATAACAATTGTCGTGGGCTGACACCCATTGTCTTCAATGCGTTTCGCAAATTTTTTAACGAAAAGGGACAAATTCCCATCACTAACGGTAAGCTCTGGGGAGCGATGGGGGGGCGGCATTGCAGGAGCTGCTTCAGGTGGCATGGGGCCCCGGCAAATGGGCTACAAAGATGAGGGGCCAGAAACCTAGAATTCACAACACCAGGACCATGGTCTTTTTTTTTACTCTATATAAGCACCGCGGTTTCTACATTCGGTGAGATTGAAAGGGTAACGCATGGGAAGTGGTGTTTACGACATATTTTGTTTTGTATTATTTCACTTGTGATTGGACTGGTTAATTTTACGAACCATATTCAATATAAAAAGTACTTAATGTGCCCCAATGTATTTTCATGGCAGATTATAAAAGATGTGCAAGACTTCTTACAAGATTGGCAGTCAGTCCTAGGTGTATGGATGGATAACATTCTAAGGTAAGTAACTTCTGCGTATAGACTTGGAGGCAAATTAAAAAAGAATGAAGAAATGATAAAATTCTAGTTATTTGATGGAGAAAAGATTAAAATCCTTCGTATCGAACGATCGAATTCGATTCGATGTTTTTCCGAAAAAAAAACCCTTTGATTTTTTAAAGTCCACCAATTGACTCTGAATATGTTCTAGGAGGTCCCCATAGGCTAAAACAGTAATTCGGCAGGTTTTAGATAGCGAATGGTCGAAGACGAATTTTTAAAGACACAGTACATATAAATTTCCATATTCTAATTTTTGAATTGTTTTAAATTTTTTTGAATTTGGACTATTCCCTAGTCTAAGTACACAAAACTTAGCTTGAAATTCGAATTTTTTTAATTCGAATTTTCACTTCGACCTTTGATAAATCTGCCCCTACATGATGAATTTCTATATCGAATTTTTTTCATCTACGCAAAAATTTGGACTATACCCTAGTCGAAGTACACTGAAATTATTTGAATTGAAAAATTCAATTTTTAAATTCAAACCTTGATAAATCTGCCCCTTAGGCACACAAAAATAGCTCGAAATTTGATTTTGTTTACTTCGAATTTTCAATTCGACCCTTGATAAATCTGCCCCTTAGTGTAGTGCATGGAAAATCACTCATTAGTGCCAATTCATGTGTTAATAAATACAACTGATTTGAATGCATGTATGATATAACACTGGGTACTTCTGTTGAATCAATCTGTGCATCACAAGACTGGTCCCATCGTGGTTTCCCTAATTCCTGTAGAACACTTTTTTTTTATAATCATATATCCATTGTTATTTCTGCTTATCTTCTATTTATTTGTATGCGGTGGCCATATTTTTTAAGGAGCACATGTGCAGTGATGGTACAGGTGTCCCATGTGACTGGGGTGTGCAGCCGGGCCCCCCACCCTCCGATCTTCTGAGTGGATATGTGGGTGCTTGAACTGCCGACAGGCCCCAAGGGGGTGCGGGTCCTTGTTAAATGGCATCTCCTGCTCCCCTGGTAGTTCCGCCACTGGTCATTGCTGAGGAAAAATTCCATATGAATCTGATGGCATGAGAAAAGTGCAAGCTCCGTGCCAAGAGAGCACAGGGCAGGCATCAGTTACAGTTGGAGGTGACGCTTTGGTGGAGCATATTATGCTTTGTCTGTTGATTTTCCTTGTTAAGTTTCTCTACAAAAACAAGCATGTTTTAGCCCTTTAAGTCTAATTAATATTTCACATTTTCACAAACTGTTTATTTGATATTCTCCTCGACTTCATCCTGAAATCGAAAATGATATCTGGTTCCAAATGGATAATTCAGCTAAATATTCTTCCTATAGCTTTATCCTTACTTTATATGTGTGTTTTGTCTACATACTTTTGCTCTTCTAGGAGAATAGAAGTTGAGCCTTAATTATTTATAAGAAAAAGCTTTCATTTCTCTGGCGGTCCCGTTATTGCCATTTCTGAATCTGTGTTACTTCCCAAGGAGCAGACTTAGCTCTGATAGAGTAACGGCCACCTTTTAATTATTAACATTTTCTGTATTTAAGTGCGTTTGTAGGACTGACATAATTTTGGGGACATTAACAAATATATTATTGGCTTCAGCATTCAGATCTAAAAATTTACAGCAGTGTTGAAACAGGGGGTGTAGGACAGTTGCCAGTAAAATTATCTTTTATTACGTCAAATTATATTTAAAGATAATGAAATCTATGTTTCAAGTAAAACCAAAAATGTCCTTTTATTTAATTATCTTTTATTAGTTTTCAGTGATTTGTCTTTCTGACAACATTCTCTGAATTGAAATAAGTCTCCACTGAAACCGTGTTTAATATATTCAAGAATTCTCATTTAAAATTTTTTTTAAAAAAAAAACATTTAGAATTGGAGTAATATATATATCCTACAGGAAAAAGCTGGAATAATATGGTAAAAAAAGCGACCAGATTGACTGATATCTTGAATTTGATTTGAGAAGCTAACTCTCGGAAGGTACCAAAGTTCAACATTAAGGGGCCCATTCACCAAGCTCGGGTGAATGAATAGAGGGAAAAAAGCTTGCATTTCGAGTTGTTTTTTGTGCTCCTCGACTATCGGATTGGCATAAATTTATTCGAATAGAATGATTCGAATAGATCAAGCACAAAAATGCTGCGACTAATTGCCCATTCGATAGTCGAAGTACTGGACCGAGCACAAAAACGCTGCGACTATTCGCCCATTCGATAGTTGAAGTACTGTCTCTTTTAAAAATACTTCCACTGCCTACTTCGCCACCTAAAACCTACTGAATTGCTTTAAAAGTCTATGGGAAAGTCCCATAGGCTTGTTTTCCAAGCTTTTGATTGAATAAAAAGGCATTTGATCAAATGAAAATCCTTCTAACGAATATTCGATCTTGCACCTATTCGCCTGGCGAATATTCGCCAATTCGACTATTCGCCCGAATTGCCTATTCGATTCTATTCCCCAGTCGAATTTCGAGGGATTTAACCCCTTGAAATTCGACCCTTGATACATCTGCCCCTAAGGGCCTTATTTATCAAAATTTGAATTTTTACAATTATTTAAAATAAGTCTGACCAAACTAGAATCCACAATCGGACCGTATTTATTATTAAAAAACATAATATAATCGGATCATGGACAGACTCAATAAAATCGAGCAAAAACCCGAATCGTACCATTTTTTCTGACTTTTTTCCCGAATTACTGGATTTATTTGGGCTCTTTTCCTAAAAGCCAGAATTTATCCGATTTTTTGGCAAAAAGTCAAATATAGTTGGATTTTCATGCTATTTCCACGCAGACCACAGAAACTTCAAAATAGGATAGGGACCTCTCCCATTGATTTACAGTATATACAACATCGGCAGGTCTGAGATGCTGGATATTCGGAATCAGACTTTTTCCATCCTCGGAGTATTATAAATCCCAAAAAATTTTAGGGTTTTTTCCCACTAAAAATTCAGATTTTATAGTACAAAAAAAAACCTCAAATTTTTCGAGTTTTTGGCATTTGGACTTTAACAAATAACCCCCTTTATGTAAACAAACAGGGAATTATTACATAAATGAAAATGTAATAATTTTCTTTGAATATACATTCAAAAATCTAGATTTGGAACCTGTGTTATGCTTAAAACTTAGGCTAAGACTGGTTTTACTAATAAATCTAGAATTATTCCACCAAAAACAAAATTTGCCAATTTTCCTAACCCCAGTTGACTTTAATGGGGAATGCCAAGGGAAAACATATTGTTATCCTTATATACATTAAACATGAAAAACCAATGATATCTTATTCTGTATTTTAAAAGAATATACTATGGTTACTGTGACATACTGTATGCAGATCACAATTTTTTTAAGTATAATTACTTTTTAATCTAATAATCCTTTTAATATTAGAAATACATATACTTTTGCACATTTTTGTACATGAAATCCTTTCCCAAGCCTGTATATAATTATAACTATGTTAAAATAAATTGCTTAAGCAAATTATTTGGTTTGTAATTTTGCAGTTCAAAAGGTTGTCTTGATTTGCAGTATGTAACTGTGTTATGTTACTCTTAGGGGAAGATTTATCAAAGATCAAATTTTCGAGTTTATGGGAGTTTCTAAAAACTCCCATAAACTTGAAATTAAAAAAAAAATTTTATTAAAAAATTAGAATTTTTAAAATGCAGGTGAATAGTACACGATAAATTTAGAAATTTGAATTTTGAATTTTTTTAAACTCAAATCTAATTTGGACTATTCCGTAGTCAAATTACACAAAAATAAACTTGAAATTCAGATTTTAAAATTCAAATTTTTAATTTGACCCTTAATAAACCTGCCCCTTAGTGATAGCAATTATTAGAAAAGATTTTGAGATATTGGTTTAGCTTATTATTTACTTTCCGTAGGGCTGAGGTGGTGAATTTGCTCTCTGTGGGGCCCTGCAAAGTATATTTCAACCTGGAAGGAGGTTAGGGTGAGATTTGGCTAAATGATTATTTGGAATTTGATGAATTTTCGGCTTATAGGATATAATGTAAGTGACAGAAGATTGAGAAAGATCTATCTACTCTATTGCACTTCACCTGGTCTGAGGTGTCGAAGGCAACTCTGGTGAAGGAGGTAACGTTCAGTAAAATCCGCACTTTAGTGAATTTGCAGAGTGAGACCTTTCGCCAGAGCGAAAAATCCTTTCCAAAGCGATAGAGTTTGAATGACCGCTAGCGCCAGTCTCTTTTGCTAGCGAATTGGCGCCTGCGCCCATAAGTAAATCGCCTATGTCCCTGCGGGCGGTAGCGCTACTGAATTTGTCGCTATCGTTAGCCACTTCGCCCTTTAGTAAATCTGAGATTCCAGGGGCCCACCAGAAAACCTTAGGCTGAGGGCCCACTTTCCAAACTATTATTCCTCCTTTCCTCACTCAACCTCTTTATACTCCTAGTCTATTTTCTCTACATACTTTACTATATTCTTCTATTATTAAGCATCTTTGTTTTCATAAAGAAATTGGAATGACCATGAAATAGGCCAAGGTCCACTGACACCTGGGCCCACCGGGAGTTTTCCTGGTATCCTGGTGGGCCAGTCCGACACTAAACAGTAGTGTACATTCATGGCGGGAATGGATAGTTGGCTGGCAGATTAATGTGGCACTTTGTACTGAAAAAACAGTCAGCATCTATGTGGTCTATCATCTGTACAGTGTGTGGCATTGGTGACTTGGTTACAGTCCTTTGAATCCATAAATAACCCCAATCTACCTTATTTGTAGCTGATAAGGACAGAACATGAGTGTCTAGCAACTATAAACTGAGGTGGTTGTTTTCCTTGCACTTTAACAGTTATAGGAAATGAGGCGTGCAGAGAAAAATTTTCCATCACACTAAGGTAAAACTAGTCCTCCATCTGGTGGACTAAGTTCATAGCTATTTAGTACGCAAGCCTCTTTTAAATATGTGCGTGGGTTAATAATGTATTAATATTTTACAAAACCATCAAATCCCACACCATTAAACAGTAAGGGAATACAAAAACAAGACATTTTTGGAACTTGGCCCTTGTTTCCAATGTATCAGAAGGTATAGCAAAGGATGGACAAATATTTGAATATCATTCACAAATAACATCAAACATTACATTTACAGATAACTTTAAACTCATTGAAAATATGTAATGAATTGTCAAGGATTCATTTTGCTTTCACTATGTAAACTGTAATATTTGGGTTTACAATGTAAGAAAGAAGTGTTGGGGGTTATGAAAGGTTGTCTACTTGTTAAGAAGTTAGACTATAACTTTGGATGAAGTAAACATGGGAACACTTGGAGATGGCTGTTGGCATGAAGAAGTTGGCTTGAAAGAATGGGCATGAGATAAGTTTTGTAGGGATAATTGATTCAGCCTTTTTGTGGACAATCGCTTTCAAAAAGTCACAATTCATCGGTATAATGTAGGAAAGTAAAAGATGCCACTAAAGATGCAGAGTTCTTGAGTTCCTATAATGTGACATGGGGATTTGGTCAGTCGCTGCTTAGTGGGAGTATCTATCTCCGGAGCTTAGGTTCTAGTTAGAAGGTGTAGCTCTACTTACTATTTATCTTATTTAAACTTCGGCTGGGTCTCAGGATTAGCCATCACACCCCAGCATCCTTATTGGTAGGTTGGGATCAGCCAACCAGGGCTGACCCTACCCTATATAAGGCCAGCCCTCCTCACAACCAGTGCTTGAACATTGGCCTTTCTGAGAACAGTGGCATTGCCCCCTAGCTCTGGTTCCTAGCTCTGGTCCGAACCTTTCCTTGCCTTGTCTGAACTGTGAACCTTGCTCCAGCTCTACTCTGCTTTCCTGTCTTGCTCTTCATCCATACTCTCCTGCTTCAGTCCTGTTCCTGCTCCAGTCCTAATCAGTCCTATTCCTGCTTCAGTCCTGTTCCTGCTCCAGTCCTAATCAGTCCTATTCCTGTTCCAGTCCTGTTCCTGCTCCAGTCCTAATCATTTTGCTCCTGCTCTATGCCCATTCCTTCCTGTCCTGTCTGCCTTGTCCTCCTGCTTTGTCCTGCTCCTGTCCAGTCTCTGATCCAATTCTGCTCTCTTTGCCTGCACCTTCCTGTTCCAGTCCCTGACTCTTCACCCTCATCCTGTCCTTTGTTTTTTGTGTCCCATGTACATTAACAGCTCTTGCCTGATTGACTCACCCTTCCCACCTCTGCCTCCACAGTGCCTCCGACCTATGCCTGACAGTTATGCTATATTGTCTAAAATTAATGAACATTGAACTAATTATATGTTTGTATTTCTATGGGGTCAGTTATTTGCAGTGCACAACTGTATTTTGTTCATTTGTGTGTGTCATATTTTCATATCTTTCACTAGTAATGTTACAATAATGTGATGCTTACTAAAAAAAATTTAAAAATATGCGCAAAGATTTACATTTTTGGTAAACCTGGAAAATCTGAATTATGCATGAATAAGTAGAACATATTGAGATCATTTTCTACTTCTTGGATCTTATAAGATATTTCTTTGGTCATATATATATTTTGCTAATGGTTTAACCACTGAGCACTTTGGACAATTTATTGATAAATGCTCCTAAGTCAATGGAACCAACTGCATTCTACCCCAGTTTAAAAGGTATGTCTGCTGGACACTTAATGCAACACCTACTCACTCACTATGGTGCGCCTGGAACAATTGCCCATAACAGATATCCAATTCACTGACTGATGCTAAATCTATACATACTTGGCACTGCTGCTTCGTGCACAGTTAAATGATGGAAAAATATGTCAATGCTTTATCAGTAGGTGCCCAACTCTCTATGATCACTACTGTTCTATAAAACCCCCCAAGATCCTTTGGACTTTGTGCTGTCCTGTGACTTTAAATGTTGTTGAGTCATAATCAATGTCCCATAGAAAATGGATTGTATGACTCACCATCCGTAATCTAACAGTAATATAAATGGAATATATCTGCAATACTGTTTCTCAGTCTGGTAAATTACCTTTAATATTTATTTATCATCAGGTTATTCAGTTTACATTCAGGAAGATATTTCTCTTGGAACATCTGATGACAGTGACTTACAAAAAAAAAAATTTAAGGTGTTTTCAGCAGTGCAATGTACTGGCCACAGATAGTGGAGTACAATGATTGGTTTCTACTGTCCAAACATAGGTGGAGAATAATGGAGATTTATGGAGGCTTAGACCAACTACTAGAAATATATATATATATAGAGATGTCGCGAACTGTTCGCCGGCGAACTTGTTCGCGCGAACATCGGGTGTTCGCGCTCGCCGGAAGTTCGCGAACGTCGCGCGACGTTCGCCATTTTGGGTTCGCCATTGTTGGCGCTTTTTTTTGCCCTCTCACCCCAGACCAGCAGGTACATGGCAGCCAATCAGGAAGCTCTCCCCTGGACCACTCCCCTTCCCTATAAAAACCGAAGCCCTGCAGCGTTTTTTCACTCTGCCTGTGTGTGCTGAAGAGATAGTGTAGGGAGAGAGCTGCTGCCTGTTAGTGATTTCAGGGACAGTTGAAAGTTTGCTGGCTAGTAATCGTTTTGATACTGCTCTGTTATTGGAGGGACAGAAGTCTGCAGGGGTTTGAGGGACATTTAAGCTTAGGTAGCTTTGCTGGCTAGTAATCTACCTTCTACTGCAGTGCTCTGTATGTAGCTGCAGTGGGCAGCTGTCCTGCTTCTGATCTCATCTGCTGACTGCTGCAATAACAGTAGTCCTTGTAAGGACTGCTTTTATTTATTTTTTTGTTGTTTTACTACTACTACTACTACTACTACTATAAGAGCCCAGTGCTATTAGTCTAGCAGTGTTGGGGAGTGGGACTGGTGTGCTAATCTGCTGCTCCTAGTAGTTCAGCAGCACCAACTTTAATTTTTTTTTTTTAATATTCATTTTTTTTTTATTTTACTTTTTTTATTTTACTACCGCTGTAGTAGTGTATAAGTTGACCTTTTAGGCATTATTTGCCCTGTAGGCATTATTTGCACACTGTTTTCTTCAACCCGCCATCGAGCTGTGTGACCTTGTTCACATTCTGTCTAAATATCCATAATATTACCGTCTCCAGAAAAAACACCGGAGTCACTTTTTTCAAGCAGCCATAATATATTTTACGTAATCCGTATCCACCGCTGTAGTAGTGTATACGTTGGCCTTGTAGGCATTATTTGCACACTGTTTTCTTCAACCCGCCATCGAGCTGTGTGACCTTGTTCCCATTCTGTCTAAATATCCATAATATTACCGTCTCCAGAAAAAACACCGGAGTCACTTTTTTCAAGCAGCATTCATATATTTTACGTAATGGCGAAAAATGACTATTTTCAGCATTTATATGGCATATTTTTTCTGGCAACTGTGCTTCAGTGGCTGCGTCCAAAAAAACTGGGCAAACAATGCCTACAAGGTCAACGTATGGCAGTTGTTTAAAGAGAACAGTAGATTACTAGCCAGCAAAGCTACCTAAGCTAAAATGTCCCTCAAATCCCTGCAGACTTCTGTCCCTCCAATACAGAGCAGTATCAAGCAGATTACTAGCCAGCAAACTTACTATCATCTGTCCCTGAAATCACTAACAGCTCTCCCCCTACACTATCTCTTCCAAGCACACACAGGCAGATTTTTCAGATACATTTTTGCCCTTGATCCCCCTCTGGCATGCCACTGTCCAGGTCGTTGCACCCTTTAAACAACTTTAAAATCATTTTTCTGGCCAGAAATGTCTTTTCTAGATGTTAAAGTTCGCCTTCCCATTGAAGTCTATGGGGTTCGCGCAAGTTCGCGAATATGTTCGCGAACTTTTTTTCCGACGTTCGCTACATCCCTATATATATATATATATATATATATATATATATATATATATATATATATATATATATATATATATATTCATAAAAACAATGGAGGGTGGGAAGAGGACATTATTTTAGCATTTTTAGATGTCCTATATACTTGCTATACATGTATCCCTCACATGAGGGGCATTGAAGGGGAAAGTTATTTTTAAAGCCTTTTATTTATAGCCTTCACAAACCAAAAAGCCACCCTCCTCCCCTTTGCCTTATACTGTACATATGCCCTACTATGTACAGTTAGGCCAATAAATCTTTGGACAGAGACAACTTTTTTTTCTGATTTTGGTTCTGTACATTACCACAATGAATTTAAAATAAAAAAAACTCAGATGCAGTTGAACTGCAGACTTGCATCTTTAATTCAGTGGGTTGAACAAAAAGATTGCATAAAAATGTGAGGAGCTAAAGCCCTTTTTAACACAAACACAATCACAGGAGACACAGCAGATAACAGATAAGCTCTATAGTATACAATGGGATTCTTCAGAGCTTATCTGTTATCTACTGTGTATCCTGTGCTTGAATATCTGCCCCCATGGCTACACAGCAGCTTGTTTATATAAACTATAGTTGTGTTTCTGAAGCAAACACACCAGTTTTACCAGTGCAGGGCAACAGTACATTATATTTTCATTCCTTTATAATGCTCATTTTTTGATGTTAATGTTCCTTTAATAACAAAGGAGTCCACAAAATGGCACCTGCCTGCTTGCTGTTATTTTGTCATTTGAAGACTGAATGAAACAACATTTAAACAATAAGGGGCCCATTTACTTAGTTCGAGTGAAGGAATAGAGGAAAAATAGTTCGAATTTCGAATGTTTATTTTGGCTACTTCGACCATCGACTACGACCTTCGACTTCAAATCAAACGATTTGAACAAAAAATCGGTCGACTATTCGACTATTCGATAGTCGAAGTACTGTCTCTTTAAAAAATTCTTTGACCCCCTAGTTCGCCACCTAAAACCTACCAAGGCCAATGTTAGCCTATGGGGAAGGTCCCCATAGGCTTCCTAACAATTTTCTGATCGAAGGAAAATCCTTCGATTGATGGATTAAAATCCTTCGAAACGTTCAATTCGAAGGATTTAATCGTTTGATCGAACGATTATTCCTTCGATTTTTAGGAATAGCGGTAAATCCTTCGACTTCGATATTCGAAGTCGAAGGATTTTTCTTCGACGGTCGAATATCGAGGGTTAATTAACCCTCGATATTCAACCCTAGGTAAATCTGCCCCCAAATGTAGTGTAGGAAACTTTTATTTAGCTCAACTAACATGATAGGAAAGAATTTGGAATTATTTCTTAGGATGAAAGGTCCCCTTTAATTGCATCTTTTACAAATTGTGGTCTCTGTCCTTTGCAGAATTCTAGAGGCCTAGACTGTTAGGGCTCAGGTTTTAAAAGGATATTTTAAGACAAAGCAATATGATTTACATTTCCACAGGATTATGGTTTCCCATGTACAGCATATGCCTCAATCTGAAGCAGAGAAGCTTATTTTTTAGGAACGGATTAGTTCCCCTTTAGGTATTGTTTCAAATGAAGCACTGATATTGTTGTACTACTTCCTTGTTCTTAGACTTGGTTTTTTCTGCTTTATGTTGAGTGGAAGTATTTTATTATGTCAAGTACACAATTCTACATAGCATGAACATGTAAAGCACAAAAGCTTCATGGCTAGTGGTTCAATGTCCTTCTATCCAGCAGTGCATGTGTTCTAGTAGTTCACATACATTCACAGGAGGATCAATCACCAGCACAGGTGGATCTTTCAGAATGACTAATCTACTTATTGATTTAACTTTGCTCCTGGGTGGAGGCCGTGAAAAGATACGCAGTTAGTAAGAGGGAGGTGGGAAACTGTTCAATGGTCATTCATCTCAATGCCAAGCAGTTACTTCTTTTCTGGAAATGTCACATATTTGTTCAGAGGTTCTATCTTCATGAGTCACTGAAACCAACTGTGGACCAAAGAGGGTCTAAATAACATTAAAACTACACGCTGATTAATGGCAGCCATACGTGGGCTGAACTGGGTTTCCCAATGTTTCATTTGTCCAGAGCAGTTGTATAAACCCCACTCCTCTTCACTTGCTCATCCGCTAATACACCATGAGCTGCCTGACATGCTGCATCATTGAATCCATTGAGAAATATAATACATGCATGGATATCATTTGAAGCAGTTATACTATTTCTTGTTTTACAAGTTTTTACTGATTTTCACATTGTGAAACTGAGCATAAATCTAATGAAACCAATCCCTTGGGTATCTTCTTTTAGAAAAAAACTGGACAAGCTGAAAAGCCTTACTATAACCATGAATATTACATAACAGATAGGGATGAGCAAATTTTTCGCTACGTTTCGCAGCAGAAATGACGCCCATAGACTTTTTGACGCCTATAGACTTTAATGCGTTTCAGCAAATTTTTGGCGAGTGAAAGAAGTCAAATTCGCCCATCCCTAATAAAAGATACATAGACTATGTGATGAAACCAAGGCTGTTCTCACACAGGGTGAACAAGGAGAACTCACCCCACCCAATTAAGAAAAGCCCCTACCTACTAAGCAAGATAGTCACCCCTACCTGCTCCCCCGTCTCGCATACTTCAACAGGTCTGAAAATGTCCCTAAAATATGTCTCACCTAACAGTGTAGTGTAAGCGCAGTGGAGCTTGTGGGCGCCATTTTCCGGATCTTTGGATTTTTGGATTTTTGGGTCCCGGAAGACTGCTCAAACTGCGCACCAGTACGGCGCTCTATTATAGATAGAAGATAGATAGAAGATTGGAGCTCTGGAAGATGGTGCCCACAGGCTCCGCTGTGCTTACTATGCACTGTTAGGTGAGAAATATTTTAGGGACATTTTCAGACCTGTTGATGCATGCGGGTGTAGGGATGTGTAAAATAGCCATCCCCAATATTATTTAGCAGGCAGTTTCCCTAGTGTTATAGACACCTAACTGGGTCCTAAAATACAGTTGGGAGGGGTAACTGTTTCCTATTCCTGTCTTAAACTATGCCCCTTGTTGTTTCCCACAGTGAACAGCAGATGGCACTGTGCTAGAGTATAAAAGTCTATGAAGCCATGCTTTCAGTGTCCATCTTGTGCTGGCTCTAGCCTGAGCAGGAGGCAGAACTCGAGTGGAACCTAGACAGGTCAGGTCTAGTAAGAATATGCTACTCACCTTTATAGGTCACTCTAGGAGTGATAGACAGTCAGATTATTTAGCTGAGCATCTTGAGGCTCCTTCGAGGATTGTGAGTGGGATTAAGATCCCGGGTACTAATTGCAAAGAAAGTACGGACTAAGTGTACAGACCTAGGGTAGAGAGTATTCCCCTCAGGTTCCACTTAGGGAAAAGGCTGAAAGCTGGGTGTACCTCCTCAAAGCTGCATGTATTGTTCCTATCTCTGAGGAGAATCATCCTGACCAAAGTTGCTGTGAGTACTGCCTATTCATTGTAATGTATGATCCTGCAATGTTCTCTTTATGTATACTCCACTGAGGATTGTATGCTCAATAAATCTGTTCTATGGTTAAGTCATAAGAACCACTGGCGCCCAATTATTTGCACCCTGAATACAGTTACAGTTGTACTACACCCTGCTTCCACATCGCTGCGAAGGTTCACTCCCTAAAATTTTAAGGTCTCATCCGGAGCATACAGTATGTACTGGGAGTGAAGCTTATAGTAGAGTAAGGTGCACTCAATTTACTATAGCGCTACATGGGGGGAGCAAGGAGGGGGGACTGTCTTGTTTAGTAGGTAGGGGCTTTTCTTAATTAGGGGGTTGAGTTCTCTTTTAAGTCCCCTTGTGTCCATCAGCAGGCAGCAAGGCACCTGCAAACGAACATGTAGGGGCAGATTTACTAAGGGTCGAATATCGAGGGTTAATTAACCCTCGATATTCGACTAGGAACTAAAATCGTTCGACTTCGAATATCGAAGTCGAACGATTTAGCGCTAATCCTACGATCGAACGATCGAAGGATTATTCGTTCGATCGAACGATTAAATCCTTCGAATCGAACGATTCGAAGGATTTTAATCCAACGATCGAAGGAATATCCTTCGATCAAAAAAAACACAGGCAAGCCTATGGGGACCTTCCCCATAGGCTAACATTGAGTTCGGTAGCTTTTAGCTGCCGAACTAGGGGGTCGAAGTTTTTCTTAAAGAGACAGTACTTCGACTATCGAATGGTCGAATAGTCAAACGATTTTTAGTTCGAATCGTTCGATTCGTAGTCGAAGTCGTAGTCAAAGGTCGAAGTAGCCCATTCGATGGTCGAAGTAGCCCTAAAAACACTTCGAAATTCGAAGTTTTTTTAATTCGAATCCTTCACTCGAGCTTTGTAAATGTGCCCCTCAGTCTTCTGTTCCCTTGCTTGGGAAAGAAGTGCCAGCAGACAGAACTGGTGTTTCCTGGTCCAAAGATGAATTGAGGTTCTAAAAAGTTCTAGAATCATCACTTTTCGGTGTTTTTCACTCGTGTGCCATGAACCATAGAGTGGAAGTTGGGATGGAAAGACAAATATTGTGGGGGGAGGGGGGAAGCAAATTAGATTTTCTGTGAAACTGAGTATACATTCTGGTAGAGTTTAAGTATTCTTTACCTATGTGCAACATAATGTTTATTTCAAATATCAGAAGTGCTGTGTTATTTAAAGTCAGGCATAGTAAAGAGAAAAGCCATAGTTATTAATAGTAGAATGGTATGAGAGCTAGCACCTTTTAGCATTAGGATGATCATGTCCTGAAGAATACAGGTCACCCATGTTTAAGTAATGAGTCATGCTTTCCTTATTTATCCCCTCATACATATAAATGTGTTTACAGTATCTATTTGTTTTGAAAAGAAATCTAATTCAACCAGCTAGTGCATGATTAGTCCAAGAATGGTAAATAATTAATAATGTGTGTAAATAATGGAGAAAGTGCATAAATGACACTTGTACGGTTATTTTCAAATGGAATATTGTATTAGTATACGGGTACATCGCAATCCACAAACCTGTTATCCAGAAAGCTCCAAATTAAAGGAAGGCCGTAGACTCCATTATAATCACATAATCCTAATTTTTTAAAAGGATTTCCTTTTTCTCTGTAATAATAAAACAGTATCTTGTACTTGATCCCAGCTAAGATATACTGCAATGAATTCTTATTTAAGGCAAAACAATCCTATAGAGTTTATTTAGGGGGCTTATCAAAATACAAATTTTTCTGATTATTTTATTTAAAAAAGTCAGACCTTATTTATTATTAAAAAAGCAAGTTTTTATCGGATCGGAAAAAAACAATAAAATCAAGCAAAATTCCGAATCGTGCGATTTTTTTCGGTCTTTTTCCTGAAAAGTCCCAATTTTTCAGATATTTGCCCGAAAAAGTCCGGTTTTTCCAGTGCAGACCACAGAAACTTCCAAATAAGATAGGGACCTCTCCCTTTGACTTATATACTGTACAACCTCGGCAGGTCGGATTTGGATTTTTCCATCCTCGTGGTATAATAAATCTCGAAAAATTCTAGTTTTCCAGTAAAAATAGGATTTTATAGTTTAATTTTTTTTTTAATTTTTTTTTCGAGTTTTGTGGATTCGAACTTTAAAAAAATAACCCCCTTAAAGTTTCAATTATTTTATTTTTAGTATGGTGATCAAAATTACAAAATAAACTAATTCCCTTATTAGGCAAACCCCAGGTGCTCAGAATTTTGGTTAAGTGATGGTCATACATTTCTTCTGAATTAACAGAATTTTATGGCCATATTTTGCCATCAAAAAACCTATGAATGCATCACAACCACGAATGATCATACTGTACATTTACCTCTTTATTAGACAAATGTGAAAATAAAGTGGTTTGGCCGAACCTACTCAGTGGGTAGACGTGGATTATAAATATGACACAGATAATAAGAAAATATTCTCCTCGATTTCATTTATGTAGGAAAATATTTTCCTTGAGTTGATAACCTCACCCCTCATTAAACAGAAGAAGCTCAACTAAATAGCCGAGGATTATTTCAACTATTTATTAACTTCTTTTTATTGGCGTCAATCTCACCAGAGAGAAACAGAGCTAAAGTAGTGCCAATACTTTTATAATTGTATGGCCATATTTTGCCATCAGAAAAACCTATGAATGCAGCCCGACCAAGAATGATCCTACATTTACCTGTTCATTAGACAAATGTAAAGTGGAAATAAAGTAGTTTGGCTGAAGCTACTCAGTGGGTAGATGTGTAATATAAACAACTGAGGGCAGTATGACACAGACTGCTAAAAATAACAAAATATTGCCCTGAATATTGCCCTTGATTTAATTTATGCAGGAAAATATTTTACTTGAGTATTGTTTATTGGCAGCTCCACCCTCATTAAACAGAGGAAGCTAAACTAAATAACAGAGGATTATTTCAGATATTTATTGACTTTTTATTGGCGTCAATTTCACCAGACAGAAAGTGGTGCCAATACTTAGAAGAACCACAACCAGGAAATAAGTCCTAGATGTCTAACATGCATGTCTTTTATGACATGTGCCCCCTCTCTCGAGGCATTACTCCATATTTTGTCTGTTGGGAGTCTTCAGCAACTCCTCCACGAGGGGAGAAAATTTAATTTGCATCAGGCTAATCCGATAAACACCGCAAATGCTTTTCTAGACCTTGGCCTTCAACAGTTTCATTTTATAGGAATATGACAGCCCCCATTGATCTGAGTGACTTAACTTAATCTTGAAATACATCAAGGGGAAATAAAAAATACTGACTTCCATTTATTTTTATTGCAGATGTGAAATATAACCAAGAAAAAAAGAAAACCCAGGAACTACGAAAAAAAAGTGCCTTGGAAACCAACAGGGAAACATTTGACTTGTTTGTAGCATATTCCATTGTGAACTATAGAAGATTTATTTTTGCATACTGATGGAATACCGTACTTCCATGTGCCCTCTTTCAATTTATACATTGTCTACTCTATAAAGAGTTGTGTATATGTACCAGGCAACTGCCATGATATTCTGTTTCCCTCTGACCGCTAGTCCACTAGTTTTTGGTTTTATAATGGCAGTATTAGTTTTTAAATATTAGTATATCCAAGACTCTGTAGTTCCAGCTTTGCACACTAGTTACAATTAAAGCTTATACAATGGAAAGTTAGAACAGGAGAAAGGCACTCTTGGCTTTCTGGTTCATAGAGGAACACCTTCCCAGCATGCCACTTGTCTAAGGAGCAGAGATCTGTAGATGGCAGTAGCATAACTGCCAATGGTTGCCTATTGCCCAGTTAAAGGAAAAGGAAAGTCATCCTGCACTTGGGAGTGCCAAATATTAGTATTTACTTACCCGAAACCCTGGGCTGGTTATTCCAGCAAGCACCACGGAGCGATCCTCTTCCGTCTTCCTCTTCCTTTGCACGGCTGCGCTTGTGCAGTAGAACGAAAAGCCGAACTTTAACTGAAAAGTCAGAAAATTTAAAGCAAGAAGAATCCCTGAAGAAGATCGCTCCGTGGTGCTCACTGGAATAACCCCGGACTGGTGCAGTTTTCTGCTGATAAGAGCACCAGCCACGGGTTTCAGGTAAGAAAATACAATCACTTGGGGTAGAGTCCTGTGCGGAACCAATTTGTTAAACCCGAACGGGGACCCGCATTCTTACCCACTTGGACCCGATACCTGACCCCAAGTACCTTATCCGCAACTCAATCCGCTGACCATCAAGAATCAGGAAGTGCGGTCATTGTAAACT
This sequence comes from Xenopus laevis, assembly GCF_017654675.1. Taxonomy (NCBI): domain Eukaryota; kingdom Metazoa; phylum Chordata; class Amphibia; order Anura; family Pipidae; genus Xenopus; species Xenopus laevis. The sequence continues at coordinate 121,240,666 of NC_054380.1, read as the reverse complement.
GGAAGTGACATCATCAGAAGTAGGTGTCATCAGAAAAAAGGAGTAAAACTTGCAATTGATTGCGCAAATCCGCATCTATACCGGCACCCCAAACTTCTACCCGCAGGTTACCTGCTTTTTTGCGGGTAACCGACCCGCTGCAGCACTCTACTTGGGGTGCCTAACATTTGGCACCCCCAAGTGCAGGATGACTTTCCTTCTCCTTTAATAATCTGTTTTCTGAATCTAAATTTCAATGCTAGGATCACAAAGTATTATTGGAGTTATTTATTAATTGCATGACTATTGCCTTTGTCATTGTCCACGCAAGACAATGTGTTCTTATGCAGGTTACCGTTATAGAAAAAAAAAAAATTGCTGCGTATGGTTCACTTTATGTAAGATATAATAGAGGTATGTGTGAATAAGTATGTTGAAAAATGTGAATTTGTACAAACGTATACAGGCTATTGCCATTAGTTTTATGTAAATTACATGTAAAGAAAAAACATTCCAGCCCACATGTGCAATATGTAAATAACTGTAAATACGCCATACATAATAAAGTGTTTGTTTTAATACAGTTAGTCATGTCAGATTCCTTTTATATGCAGAATATTTCTTGCAATGTTTTTATATATTTTAGTAAGTGCTCCAAGGGCCTTTACGATTCTGTGATACAAAAAAAAAAAAAAAAAAGGAATTCTGTTTTTCAATACAAAAAAAATATTCCCACAGTATTCCTGATGTTTTAGAAATTCCGGTTTTCATTTCATTCATTATACATATAACAAACAAGGGAAAGTTGTGCTCAATTTTTAAAACCATTAAGCTGGTGTGCAATGAGGCTGTGACCACAAAATTCATGAATAATGATGAAAGTTGAGTGTAGGAACTTGCCACACCGGGGATGACTGACGTACTTGGCCAGCTTTAATATATTGCAATATATGGACAAACAATCCCTGTCTTGTTTAAAGGACAAGGAAAGTGAAACTAAAAATGTTGTACTTTATGTTTTGTGCTTCTGTACCAGCCCAAGGCAGCCACAGCCCTTTAGCAGTAAAGATCTGTGTCTCCAAAGATGCCCCAGTAGCTCCCCATCTTCTTTTCTGCTGATTCACTGCACATGCTCTGTGCTGCTGTCACTTACTGAGCTTAGGGACCCACTCACAATATACAGTACACAACTCTGAATGCAAAAATCACAGGGTTTTTTTTTGGTAAAGGGTTTGTTTCTCCTTTAAGCTACTAAAACAATCCCTTTTAAAAAAACAGGGATTGTTTGTCCATATATTGCAATATATTTAAGATGGCCAATTACGTCAAAGTCATCCCATATCTGTACTCAACTTGCATCTGATTCATTAAGAATTCTATTGCTTCATTATACGTTTTACACAGGGACTACGTTTTACCTGCAGTTTACTCACTGCTTTCAAGATTACAACTTCCAAACATGGTTGCCCTTTTATTGGCCACCACTGGGATCACTTGACTATAGTTGGAAAAGGTTGGGAGCTACAACATGGAGCTGGTCACTGCTCCTGTATAAACTATTATCAAAAAGGGAACTGATTATATTCATTTGAATGCAAAACCATTTTTTTTTTAATTCGCGAAAACCATTACTTCCTTCTTGGGGGTAAAGAATTCGTTGGCAATATAAGTAGTGACCAAAGAAATATCTACGTTTGTATATTTGGAGAATTTAACAAAATTACTGAAACGGTCGATCAACGAGAACGTTACTATTTTAATTCAGTTACCACATTATTTTTGAATTAAGTGAAATAATGAGTTAAAGGAGACACTTCCGCAAATTACATTGTAGGGGGTCATTTATGACCGCTAGAAAAGTTGCAGTCACACAGTTATGCCAAAATCCCATTAATTAAAGGAACAAGGAAAGGTGCAATTAAAGAATATTTCTTTAGCAAGAACACTTATAAAAAATGGGTTTGCAGAGCTTTTTGGTGGTCCCAGATACTGCTATCACTTTATATTGTTCCTGCTGCCTTAAAATAGGGTGATCTCAAACAAATTTCCTCATTTAGAGAGAAACATTGCAGAAAGGGTGAGTTCATAGTAGATCAATTCTCTATAGCCTTGAGCAGTATTCCTGGCTCCAAATGCGGTTTAAAAATGGCGCATGCTTGTTACTTCGACGTGTGTGTGGGGGTCTCAAATGATGTTGCACCTGGTAAAGATGGCAGGTGCACGATTAAAGGAAAACTATACCCCCAAAATGAACACTTCAGCAACAGATAGTTCATATCATATTAAGTGGCATATTAAAGAATCTTACCAAACTGGAATATATATTTAAGTAAATATTGCCCTTTTACATCTCTTGCCTTGAGCCACCATTTCGTGATGGTCTCTGTGCTGCCTCAGAGATCACCTGACCAGAAATACTGCAGCTCTAACTGTAACAGGAAGAAGTGAGGAAGCAAAAGGCACAACTCTGTCTGTTAATTGGCTCATGTGACCTAACATGTATGGTTTGTTGGTATGTTTGTGAGTACAGTGAATCCTACGATCCCAAGGGGCGGCCCTTATTTTTTAAAATGGCAATTTTTTATTTATGATTACCCAATGGCACATACTACTAGAAAAGTATATTATTATGAAAATGGTTTATTTACATGAAGCAGGATTTTACATACTGTATGAGCTGTTTTATGCAATATCTTTCTATAGAGACCTACATTGTTTGGGGGGGCATAGTTTTCCTTTAAGTACCGGAGGGTATGAAACGCATAAGGTAGGTCATTTCTACTCATTTTAATCTGATATGATGTAACATTTAATAAAACGTAATATTTTTAACGAATGACGGGTTTTGGGACATAGATTTTGTTTAGAGAGAAGACAATGCGGAGGTTTAGAAATCTATGAAAGTATTAAAAAAAAAGGCGATTGTTTATAAAACTGGCAAAAGAAGGATGATCAAAAAGGTCTGCTTTATTAAAACTTCTTTATTTAAATAATCACAAAGAAGGAAATATTAATTGGATGCCCAACAGAGGGAAACTAACTCAGTGCACTGGAGTTTTACAACATTCTGTATGGAAAACACTAAGGGGGGTATTTATTATGCTCCAACTATCCGAAATTGGAATAATTTGTGGTTTTCAGACTATAAAATAAAACGACTAATTTTTCGGAATTTATTACAGCATGATGGTCTTAAAAGTCCGGCATCTCAAAGCTCTCGAGGTCGTGTATAAGTCAAAGGGGAAGGTCCCAGTGTCTGCGTTGCTGTCCGTACGGACATCTAATAATTTTGGGGATTTTGGACCAAAAAGTCTGAAAACTCAAACATTCGTAGTATTTGCGGAAAAGTAGGAAGAATTCATACTTTTGGGCAAAGCTTTGAAGTTATCGGATTTTTGCACGACCCAATTTTATCAGACATTTTTAATGATAAATAAGGTCCATTCGGGCAGTCAGAATTGATCGGATTTTTATTTTGTTAGAAATACTTCGAAAAATTCGGACCTTGATAAATAACCCCCTTAAAAGATGAATATTGTGAAAGACCAGAGAATAAATGAGAGGCAGATTAGTCTTTAATCTCGTTTATTTCTTCATGGCTAAGAGGACTTCTCCAAAAACGATTTACAGCATCGGATACATTGCTGATAAACAGTCTCAAAATCTTCATCTCTACCCTGAAAACAAAATAAACAAGATATTTTTGAATGCATTTTTATATTTATTCATTTAATACTTTACACCCGAAGGGGTAGATTTATCAAAATTTTAATCTGAGCTTTTATTTAATTAAAAACATTTATGAAAAAAAAAACCTGGAATGCAGCACACTCACATTCTGCCTTTCATATCCAGTGACTTTGCTAAGTTTTAATTAAATTTTAATATTTTTTTTTTCAATTTGGAATTGAAAAATAGTTTAAAATTCAAACTTCCACTGACTTTTACATGAACTTGCCAGCTTTTATACATTCTTCCTGTACCCCAGTACTATCCTAACTGTATGCTCTTGGGATTCTCTATCTCAAAAACACCTTTATATAGGAATGTAGAATGCGTCTGCTTTTATAAGCAAATAGTAATAAATAAAAAAAGTACAAAACTTACATAGTAGGGATCCTGGATAATAAGCTGTTTTTGTGGGTCATAGCTACCAAGCAGTTCGATTTTAGCTTTGCAGTTCTGCACCTGGCTACCTCTTCTCTTCAGATCTCTACAACATAAACACAGACGATAAAAATATTAAATCACAGCTTGGCGGGGATACTCTATGGGGGTTATTTATCAAGGTCCGAATTTATCTCAGTATTTCTAACATCCAACTTCGAGCAACTCTAAATTCCCGAATGGACTTTATTTATGAAGAAAAAACCCCGAAAACATCTGAGCTTTCCCAGAAAACTCAGAATTGTTCAGAGTTTTCCGGAAAAACTGTGATTTTTTTCGGAGTTTTCAGAGTTTTTTTGCTCCGAACCCCCAATACCATCAATAGATGCAGTCACAATACAATAAATAATCGAATAAAAGAAAATATGTCTGGTTCACAAATATTCTTGTCAACAAATTTGCTTTCTTAGAGTGTCACTTTACGTGGCTGGTGTAAGAGACTTGGGGGCTGATTTATTAGGATTTGATTGGTAAACTTGAATTTTCAAATTTTTTTGTGTGTCAAAACTCAATTTGAATTTAAAAGCACCAACTCGAATGTAAATTAGAATGTGAAATTTATCACACCTCGAACCTGGCAACAGTTCTAATTCTTATAAATAAAGAAGCCAGTCCTGTGGTTCTCTTGTTTTCCATACAGAATGTTGGAAAACTCCAGTGTACAGAGTTAAAATCCCTTTGTTGGGTATCAAATGAATATTTCCTTCTTTCTGATTACTGTATATAAATAAAGAAGTTTTAAATAAAGCAGATATTTCAGATCTTCCTTCTTTTGCCAGTTTTATTAACAATCTCCATTTGTTTTTCTGATCTCCATTACTTTCACAGATTTCAACTACTAAATCTCAGCATTCAGGGGCAGATTTATTAAGTGGCGAATAGTAAATTTAAATTTTCTAATTTTTTGTGTGTCAAAATTCATCCATTTGAATTTTAATCTCAAATGCAAATTCAGATGTGAGATACCTCGACCACGGAAACAGTTCCAATGTGAATATTCACCACTTAAAACATGACGAAATGTTTTGTGCTCAAATTAAGTGACTGCAGCCACCCAGGACATTTTGACTTTCAGGGGCAGATTTATTGAGGGTCGAATTGAAAATTTGGATTTTCAAATTGATTTTTTTTTTTTTGTCAAAGCTCTCAAATTCGAGTTGTGAATTATCCAAACTCAATTTGAATTTAATTTGAATTTCGAGATTTATCAAACCTATACCCTGGGGATAATTCAAATTATACTATTCCACCACCTAAAACTTGTTAAATTCAAGTATAAATTAATGGCAGAGGACTGTTGACCCAATTGAATATGTTAATGGACTTCCTGACATTCAAGTTTTTTCCGGATAAAAATTGGATTTAAGTTTCATTCGTATTCAATTACACAAATTTTTGGGCCATTCCCATTCGATCAAATTTTAGATGTTTGAATTTTTTCATAACCTCCCATTCGAGTTGTGATGACATTCAATTTTATTAGAGTAAAAAAAAGTTCACATAGTCGAAATTCTACCTTTAATTAATCTGCCCATAAGTCTACTCTTTGCACCTGCCATATTTACCAGGTGCAACATAATTCGCCCCCCCCATCAATTTGAAATTCGACCTTTGATAAACAACCCCTTGGAATTGTGGGAGCACACAGAGCAAACTGCAAAATGTGATACGTGTAGAGTAATAATCTATGATTCTATAGGATAAAGAGATGAATGAATTAAATAAATTGGTCAGCAGGAAAGCTGCTAGTACAGGTATGGGATCCGTTATCCAGAAACTCGCTATCCAGAAAGCTCCGAATTACGGAAAGGTCGTCTTCCTTAGACTCCATTATATTAAATAAACCAGATTTTTAAAAATGATTTCCTTTTTCTCTGTAATAATAACAGTACAGGTATGGGATCTGGAATACCCGTTATCTAAAAAGCTCCGAATTACCAAAGGACCTTCTCCCAGAGACTCAATTTTATTCAAATAATTCAAAATTTTAACAATTATTTCCTTTTTCTCTGTAATAATAAAACAATATCTTGTACTTGATTCCAACTAAAATATAATTAATCCTTAGTGGAAGCAAAACCAGCATATCAGGCTTATTTAATGTTTACATGATTTTTTTAGTAGATTTAAGGTGTGAAGATCCAAATCACAGAAAGATCCGCAGGTCCCATACCTGTACCTTGTTCTTGATCCCAACTTAGATATAATTAATCCTTATTGGAAGCAAAACGGCCTATTGGGTTTATTTAACGTTTACATGATTTTCTAATAGACTAAGGGGCAGATTTATCAAAGGTCGAATTTTGAAGTTTTTTTTGAACTCCCATAACTTCGAAAATTCGAATTAAAAAAAGACCAATCGAAATGTATCCAAAAAAAAAAAAACTCAATTTTTTTCCGGGGGAATAGGTCCGTTTTAAATTAAATTCAAATCAAAGATCGCAATTCGATTCAAATTCCACAAATTGACTCCAAATAGGTTGTAGGAGGTCCCCCATAGGCTAAAACAGCAATTCAGGAGGTTTTAGATGGCGAATGGTCGAAGTCGAATTTTTAAATTTCGATATTCGAATTTTCTAAATTGTTTTCAAATTTGAATCGAATTTGGACTATTCCCTAGTTGAAGTACACAAAAATTAGTTCGAAATTCGATTTTTTTTTTTAATTCAAATTTTCACTTCGACCTTTGATAAATCTGCCCCTTAAGGTGTGAAGATCCAAATTACGGAAAGATACGTTATCTGGAAAACCCCAGGTCCCAAGCATCATACTTGTATAACACATGCATAATACAGGGAATATAAAAAGCATCTACTTCAACATATCCGTTTGCTATAGAATCTGGAATAATATGCATAGAGCATAGAGTTTGTGTTAAGTGATGGGAGAATAAATTCACTTGGCACAAATTTGCGGTGAATTTCCGCATTTCGCCGCCGGCAAATAAATATGCGAATCTCCCACGAAAGTTCGCCAGTGTTAATTTCCGATTTTCATGATTTTTCTTGAAAATGTCCGATTTTCACAATTTTTTTCGTGAAAATTTCAGATTTTTACGTTTTATTGTGAAATTATTAGAATTCCACGATTTTTCCGTTAACGTTTCTGATTTCACGATTTTTTGGTGAATTTTTTGCCGTTTCGCGAATTTTGCAGAAAATTCACGAATTTTAGGAGATGGGAGAAATTCGCCCATTACTATTCGTGTTAGCTGGCCAGAGAACAAAGCTTGGCATATGCAACATGATGTATCTATATGCAGTTAGGTAATTTATTCTCTTTACTCACTGTAGATTACTTTCATCCATGCACAGAATATAGTCATAAGAAAGAAAGTCATCTCTTGTAATCTGTATAAGAGAGAAACATTCTATGAGACAAGTCTTTACAGCAGAGAGAGAAAACCCTGTAGTATCTATACTATTGTTTTTTATCACTTGTGTTAAAGGAATTGTTCAGTATAAAAATAAAAACAGGGTTAAATAGATAGGCTGTGTTAAATAAGAAATGTTTTAAACCAAAAATTTAATGTATAAAGGCTGGAGTGAGCGGATGTCTAACATAATAGACAGAACCCTACTTCCTGCTTTGCAGCTCTCTCGGTTTACACTAATTGGTTACCAGGCAGTAACTTGAGGGGGGCACATGGGTCAAATCTGTTGCTTTTGAATCTGAGCTGAATGCTGAGGATCACTTGCAAACTCTCTGAAGAGTTATGTCCCATGTCGCCCCCCCTTATAGTCACTGACTAACTCAGAGTTAGAGAGCTGAAAAACAGGAAGTAGTGTTTCGGCTATTATGTTACACACCTAGTCACTCCAGCTTTTATATATGACATTTTTGGCTACCTTGTCTAAATTTTAACTTTACATATGAAGACATATCTGCCCTCTTAACCAGGCTTTCTATGGAAAGGATAACAACTTCTGCCCCCTAACAATATTTCCAAGCTTACAGAGCCCAAGATATTAGAGCAAGAACAAAGCTGAATGTAGATAGAAATACAAGACGTAATAATGATAGAAATATTAAACAATACTGCTTAAAGGGCCACTGAAAAATTCATGAAAAGGCTTCAGGCATTTAAAGCTAATGCAGCTAGGCAGGGACACTGTTGGTATATTGTAGGCACAGGTATGGGATCAGTTATCCGTAAACCTATTATTGAGAAAACTCTGAATTACGGAAAGACTGTCTCCCATAGACAAAAAACAGTACCTTATACTTTATCCAAACTATTTTGAATTCGGCTGAACCCCCGAATCCTTTGCGAAAGATTCGGCCGAATAGTGAACCAAATCCTAATTTGCATATGCAAATTAGGGGTGGGAAGGGGAAAACTTATTTTTTTACTTCCTTGTTTTGTGACAAAAAGTCACGCAACTTCCCTCCTTGCCCCTAATTTGCATTGCAAATTAGGAGTCGGTTCAGCCGGGCAAAAGGATTCTGACGAAAACAAATCGTGCTGAAAAAGGCCAAATCCTGAACCCAATCCTGGATTCGGTGCATCCCTATCCTTATCCGAAGCAAAACCAAACTATTGGGTTTATTTAATGTTGACATTTTTTTTTTTTTTTTTACACATCAGATAATTTGGTACAAGGAAGTCTGTGGAGTTTATGGGCAGGCTGATGGCCACAGTGATGCACTTCTAGAATACATAGACTATTGCCATGATGTGCTTTTTTCCAGGTATGGGAACCATTATCCAGAAACCCATTATCCAGAAAACTCCAAATTACAGGAAGGCCGTCTCCCATAGTCTCCATTATAATCAAATAATCCAGATTTTTTAAAATGATTTCCTTTTTCTCTGTACTAATAAAACAGTAAATGGTACTTTATCCCAACTAAGATATAATTAATCCTTATAAAGAAAAAGGGCAGGCACTAGCAGAGAGCAGTCTCCCAGGCAGGCTGGTCAAAACATAAAGTAGTTTATTGTAGATCTCAAGGATAGCCCATGATTAAGTATCTGAGAGATACGAAACGCGTAAGGCTTGAGGTTGTATTCTTGAGTTCTACAATAAACTAGTTTATGTTTTGACAAGCCTGCCTGGAAGACTGGTCTCTGCTAGTGCCTGCCCTTATTCTTTATACGGTGGTATATAGCTGAGGGTTCAGGGCGGTGCACCTGGACCTCCCTTCATAACCGGTGAGTTCTACAAGCACCTAAGATTTGTTACACTTTTGTACTGACTACTATCAAAAATAATGTGTGATTTATATCCAATATTTAATCCTTATTAGAAGCAAAACCGGTCTATTCGCTTTATTTAAAGTGATCCTGTCATCGGAAAACACGTTTTTTCCAAAACGCATCAGTAAATACTGCTACTCCAGCAGAATTCTGCACTGAAATCCATTTCTCAAAAGAGCAAACAGATTTTTTTATATTTAATTTTGAAATCTGACATGGGGCTGGACATTTTGTCAATTTCCCAGCTGCCCCTGGTCATGTGACTTGCGCCTGCACTTTAGGAGAGAAATGCTTTCTGGCAGGCTGCTGTTTTTCCTTCTCAGTGTAACCGAATGTGTCTCAGTGAGACATGGGTTTTTACTATTGAGTGTTGTTCTTAGATCTACCAGGCAGCTGTTATCTTGTGTTAGGGAGCTGCTATCTGGTTACCCATTGCTCTTTTGTTTAGCTGCTCGGGGGTGATATCACTCCAACTTGCAGTACAGCAGAAAAGAGTGATTGAAGTTTATCAGAGCACAAGTCACCTGACTTGGGGCAGCTGGGAAATTGACAATATGTCTAACCCCATGTCAGATTTCAAAATTGAATATAAAAAAATCTGTTTGCTCTTTTGAGAAATGGATTTCAGACCAGAAGCCTGCTGGAGCAGCACTATTAACTGATTCATTTTGAAAACCTTTTTTTTCCCCATGACAGTATAACTTTAATGTTTCCATGATTTTCTGGTAGCTTTAAGGAATGGAGATCCAAATTACAGAAAGATCCGTTATATGGACAACCCCAGGTTCTGAGCATTCTGGATAACAGGTCCCATACCTGTAGTAAAATATACTACACACTCCAAGGTTGAAAAACTTTACAGTTCAGGTATGGGAACAGTTAACTCGAGATCCTTTATCTAGAAAGCCATCTTCCATTGATGCCGTTTTAATCAAATAATTCAAATTTGTACAGTTGATTTACTTTTTCTTTTTTTTTTATGTAATCCTTGATCCTAACAGATATAACTAATCCTTATTGAGGTAAAACAATCCTATTGGGTTTAATTCATGTCCAAATTAGTTTTTAGGAGACTTAAAGTGATACTGACACTAAAAAAACATTATGCAAAATATGGATGTACATCACAAGTTACCTTATAGCTCATGTTGATCGTTTTTCACGGATAGCTCTGCTTTTGTAATTAATTTCTGGTGTCAGTATGTCTTTAAGGTACGGAGATCGAAATGACCCCTTATACAGAACCCCCCAGATCCCGAGCATTCTGGATAACAGGTCCCATACCTGTATGAGATCTTGTATTAGTTTTCATATATCTTCTTACATATACCAGACAGCCATAAACAACATGTGAAGCCTTTTCGTGTTTTCATGTGAACCTTTAAAAAGAGCAGTCTAAAATATGCAGAATGGAGAATAAATGATGCGGTCTTATACCTGTTGTGCTCTATGAGATGTTTCGATACTGTGGCTTTTTAAGCACTTTAGGGCCCGTGAATCTGGGGAAGAACCCACATTCCAATCTGAAGTTGCAGCGCTGTCTATGGACCACTGCAACAAAAGACAAAATGGACTTTTAGAATTAAATGGTGGTACAGTACCTGCCTGGCTGTGTGGCTCATTGGTATGCCATGCTTCTTCATGCAGGCTTGTCCTCGATAATCTGGTGGGTTTCCGATTTCATATGTAGACGTTGCTGCACTGTCTACAGTCCACTAGAACAAAAAGACAAGAAATGTATTCCATTGCCTTCCCTTTGACCGAGGCAAGGTCCTTTATACTGCAGAAGAGCCACATATAAAAGGGGGTTATTAATCCAAGGTCGAATTTCGAATGCATGTTAATTGCTCTTAATAAATTTGAATTTACTCACAACTCGACTGGGAGATTATTTATGAAAAAATTTGCTTGCCTGAAATCCTATCGAATGGGAAAGACCAAAAAATTCTAATCATATTAGATTCGAATATTCTAATCGAACTTTCCTCCAAAAAAAAAAAAAAAACTCGATGTCAGGAAGCATATGAACACCTTCAAATAGGTCAACAGACCTCTGCCATTGATTTGTAAATTAACTCGGCAGGTTTTAGGTGGTGAATATTCAAATTAGAATGGTTTTCGTGGACGATGTGTGATAAATCTCAATTTCGAATTGGGGGATTAAAGGAAAGCTATACCCCCAAAATGAACATTTAAGTAACAGATAGTTTATATTAAGTGGCATATTAAAGAATCTAACCAAACTGGTCTATATATTTAAGTAAATATTGTCCTTTTACATCTCTTGCCTTGAACCCCCATTTTGTGATGGTCTGTGTGCTGCCTCAGAGATCACCTGACCAGAAATATTGCAGCTCTAACTGTAACAGGAAGAAGTGTGAAAGCAAAAGACACAATTCTGTCTATCAATTGGCTCATGTGACCTAACAAGTATGGTTTGTTGGTTTGTGAGTGTGCACAGTGAATTGTACGATCCCAGGGGGCGGCCCTTATTTTTTAAAATGGCAATTTTCTATTTATGATTACCCAATGGCACATTCTACTGGAAAAGTATATTCTTATGAAAATGGTTTATTTACATGATGCAGGGTTTTACACATGAGCTGTTTTATGCAATATCTTTTTATAGAAACCTAAATTGTTTGGGGGGGTATAGTTTTCCTTTAAAATTCGAAATGAGCCTGATGTACCACTATAGCATAGGGCTACTTTCTTAAAGGGGAAGTAAAGTCTAAAATAGAATAAGGCTATAAATGCTGTATTTTGTATGCTAAACATAAAGATGAATTTATGGCACCACAAGCCTAATCAAACAAATGAATTATGCTTTTTAAAGTTGGCCACAGGGGGTCATCATCTTGTGACTTTGTTAAACATTTCTGCAAGACTAAGACTGTGCACATGCTCAGTGTGTTCTGGGCTGATTAGGGATCATCATCAATTATCAAAACAGCACAAGTCAAATAATATCTGCCAGAAGCCGATACAGCAAGACTGATTAATAATCACAATATAAAAACTGCAATAGGTCCTGTGTGGTCATATAATCTAATGTGGATTTTATAGTTTTTGTATTGTTTAATACAAACTTTCTCCAACTCTCCAGAACCAGTGGCTGCAGCAAAATAATCCTCCAAATAGAATCCCAGTTTATCTGTTTAAATCTGGCTCTGTGATCTTTGTCCCTACAGCTGGAGTTGGAAACAGTAAAGGGGTTGTAAAGCCAAAATAAAATCCAATACAAATCTCTACACAGTCGCCGACTGCTCTACAGGGAAACAAATAAAGCTGCTCGACTTCTGCATGGCTGGGAAGTAAGGCGGTGTTCCCCCTGCTGTTCATAAGTATGATTGTTTCCCTGCTCAGCAGTTAGGGACCTTCTGACAATTCCTATCCACAGAAGTAAATGAAGGGAGAATTTCACTGCATACAGTCAGGTTTCTTATAAAAATGGTACCGTACATATTTTTTTAATTAAAGTATATTGGAGATAGGTTTCTTTTTCATTAAAGAAAGTAATTGGATTTTATTTTTTTGCCTTTACATGCCCTTTAAATGATCCATCCTCCAGGCATTCAGGGTGCAAAATGTGCTATCATTATGTTGACTTTTTTCAACAATTGACTCATGTGACCTAACATGTATGTGTGTCCTTGGTTTATTTGTGTGCATTGTGAATTGTAGGATCGCTGGGGGTGGCCCTTAGTACTTAAAAATGGTATTAAACAAAATTATTTTTCCTGATAATATTTGTTCGATTCACTTGTTATCATCCATTATGACAACAAAATACAAAGTGACAGAAGTGATGACATTTGCATACAAAATGCCGTTTAAAAAAAAAAAACAAAAAACATTTTGCATCTGTATTAGTGAATTAGCTGCAATCTGAGATAAACTCCATTTAGCAAGTTGTTATGTTTTGGTAGCAGAGGATGCTACAGTGCAGCCATAACACAACAGTAAGCAACTCTAACACCACAAAACGTATAGAAAGTATTCACAGTATCAGTCTTGAGCACAGTGACATCTACAGGCCATTTATATAAACACCACACAAGTGCCTGCAATAAGGCTGGAATTCTAAGAATTAATAGCAGTACTATTGGTAAAAGCATGGCGATTTAGGTTCTTTAATAAGCCCTACTTTCTCTAGCTTTGATGTTGGCTTTCTTTTTTAAGGTGGTCATATATTGGTAAAATAATAAACAGTGAGAGGTGAGACTGGGACAGAAGCCCAACTTCATTTAAACTAGATCAGCTGTCTTCACACTATAGGAAAGAATAGTTAAATAAGCATATTCCCATTCCTAATCCATTACATACATTATATGTTTTGAGATGCCCAGAAATCACAAGAAGATCTCATGATGCTTTCATAGTGTTACGGGAAAATGGGCAATTACATGCATTAAAGAAATTTTACACTGTGCATAAATGTTGACAATGTTAGAAACTTTGATAAGTTTAAATAAAGAAAAAAGAAAAATGGTGGCTTACACAACGTAACTGGCACTGCACAGTTTGTGGATTTCCTGAAGTTTGCATCAATTCATTTTGTTAAAAAGTTTTTGTTCCCCTTTGTGGTTTATGGAACACACAATGCTTTGGCTGCCGCTTAGAGTCAACATTGGGAGACACATTTATCAAAGGTCGAATTTCGAATATTTTTTTTTTTAACTCTAATAAATTAGAATATACTCAACTTCGATTGGGAGGTTGTTTGAGAATAAGACCGAATATCTAAAATTCAAATGAATATTACCGACCCGAAAACTCGAATGGAATTAGACTAAACTCGAATCGAGTTTGTTCCATCTTCCAAACACTTTTTTCAGTTCAGTTGTTTTCAGATTGTTCCCCAGAAATAAAGATTTTTTTCAATTACTTTATTTTTTTTACAAAATCTAAGTTTAAAGTTATGTCCGTCTCTGGCTCAGTAATTCAGGTGCAGATTCTGAACTGTTACAGTTTTACAACATTTAGTTGACACATTTCTCAGCAGCATCTCTGGAGTATTAGCAACTATTGTATTAATTCTAACAGCTGCCTGTAAGGAAACCCTGAGATTCTGCTCAGCAGGGACAAAGATAAGAAATGTATCAACTAAATGTATCAATTTAGAACAGTTTAAAGGGTCGGTGACCCCCCTCCTAGAGCTGCTTTAGAAGGGGAAAAAATGACACTTTACAATTCATTAGAAAAACGGTGACACATAGAAAATAGAATGAAATTGGAAACAGTTGTTATTTCTGGTGATCTAACTGAAAACAACTAGTTGTTTGAAGGTGAACAACCCCTTTAACATTTTCAAATTGGTTACTGAACATCTCCCATTGACTTATACATGAACTCAGTAGGTTCTAGGTGGAGAATAGTCGAATTTGAGTTATTCCCAGGGAATAGGTTTGATAAATCTCGAAATACAAATTCGAATCGAGTTTGGATAATTCACAATTCAAATTTTAGAGCTTTGACAAAAAAAAAAAAATTGAAAATCAGAATTCAAATTTTCAATTCGACCCTTAAAGGGGTTGTTCACCTTTCGATTAACTTTTGTATGATGTAGAGAGGATATTCTGAGACAATTTGCAATTGGTTTTTATTTTTTTATTATTTGTGTTTTTTTTTACTTAGCTTTTTATTCAGCAGCTCTCCAGTTTGCAATTTCAGCAATCTGGTTGCTAGGGTCCAAATTACCCTAGCAACCGTGCACTGATTTTAATGAAAGACTGGGATATGAATAGAAGAGGCCTGAATAGAAAGATGAGGAATAAAAAGTAACAATACATTTGTAGCCTTACAGAGCATTTGTTTTTTAGATGGGGTCAGGGACCCCAATTTGAAAGCTGGAAAGAGTCAGGCAAACAATTCAAAAACTATAAAAAAAACAAATAATGAAGGTCAATTGAAAAGTTGCTTAGAATTAGACATTCTATATGAAAAGTTAAAGGAAAACTATAAGCTTAAAACTTAAGCAACATATAGTTTATATCATATTAGTGGCATATTAAAGAATATTATCAAACTGGAATATTTATTTAAGTAAATCATGCCCTTTTACATCTCTTGCCTTAAACCACCATTTTGTGATGGTCTCTGTGCTGTCTCAGAGATCACCTGATCAGAAATACTGCAGCTCTAACTGTAACAGGAAGAAGTCTGGAAGCAAAAGACAGAACTCTGTCTGTTAATTGGCTCATGTGACCTAACAAGTATGGTTTGTTTGCATGTTTGTGCGCACAGTGAATCGTACGATCCCAGGGGGTAGGCCCTTATTTTTTAAAATGGCAATTTTCTATTTAGGATTAGCCAATGGAACATACTACTAAAATGTATATTATTATGAAAATGGTTTATTTACATGAAGCAGGGTTTACCACATGAGCTGTTTTATGCAATATCTTTTTATAGAGACCTACATTGTTTGGGGGTATAGTTTTCCTTTAATTTAAAGGTGAACCACCCCTTTAATAAATCTGCCCCGAATGTCAAAATGTCCTGGGTGGCTGCCGTCACTTTTTCTTACTTTGAGCACAAAACACAAAAGACAAGACACACAGATCAGCACCGGTTGCAGAACTTCAAGTTACAGCTTATAACGCCCGTGTGATGACTAAACGTCAACACGCGTTACCCTTGAAATAAACAACGCTACAATAACTGCCTATGTTATATGCATAAACATCTACTCCCTGTCAAAAACAATCCTAAACCTTCTCACACTTTCATATCCAAGGAAATACCAGAAATACTGAGAACGTAATAGGCAGAGCCTCCGAATGTAAATCTTCTAAAGGACTTACCTCTTTAGATATTCCTGCGTCAGTTACCAACTTCTGAAAAACAGCTTCAGCTATTGGAGATCGACAGATATTACCTAAAGAAAAATCAGGTTTTCATGATTAGAAAATAAATAGGACACAAAAAGCTTTAATAAATTCATTCAAAGGTATTATATAATGCTAATGGTCCTCAGTATTTATATTTGCAGCTTTCGAATGACAACTTCTATGTTCTGTAGATCTTTAGTTTGTGTAAAACGCCTCTCCCTGCCATGATCTGTTTTTGGCACTAAAAACAAGACCAAACTTGTAAATGTGAATTATCCATACTACGCTCCGTATGACTAGAGGAAACAAACCTAATTTAGACATATTAGAGTTTCAGACAAACTATGCATTCACACTGATAAACAATGACGGCTGTATTAGGAACCCCCACGCCAGTTATTGTATAGTATAGCCCACTTGTATCCTGCAACATAGAAGGTACATTTATCTGTTTCCCACGTTATATGTCATTACATGGTAATAGTGCAGAATAGTATCTTAAAGGGGTGGTTCACCTTCAAACAACTAGTTGTTTTCAGATAGATCACCAGAAATAACAACTTTTTCCAATTACCTTCTATTTTCTATGTGTTTTTCTAATATTGAAGCGTAAAGTGTCATTTTTCACCTTCTAAAGCAGCCCTGGGGGGGTCGCCGACCCTGTAAACTGTTTTAAATTGATACATTTAGTTGATACATTTCTTATCTTTGTCCCTGCTGAGCAGAATCTCTGGGTTTCATTACGGGCTGCCGTTAGAATGGATACAATAGTTGCTAATACTCCAAAGATGCTGCTGAGAAATGTATCAACTAAATGTTGCCAAATTGTAACAGTTTAGAGTCTGCGCCTGAATTACTGAGCCTGCATTGGCACGTGATAGATGGCCATGATGGGAAATATAGGCAAACATTGGTAATGTATGGTTGCACCTAAGTATAAGTCAGCCCATTAGCAAGACTGGATCCTAGCGCAGAAGTGTACCAGCAGCACCCCACGTAAACACCCCTGCCCACATACGGACGTGCAACCTGAATCAGGATTGACTGGCCTAATTATCAAAACCAGCTACAAAACCAGCCTAAAACTAGCCAAATGCACTTCAAAAGTAGCACAATATGCGCAGTGAAAAAAAACAAGTCTTAAAAAGAAATATATATGTGATATATGTGTGAAAATACGTTTTTTTTTAAACATTTTCCACGAAGCATAATGGGACAGATTCGCCCATCACCAAGGGCGTAACTACAGAGGAGGTATAGGGGCCCCATAAGGCCCTAATCATACCTCCCAACATTTTGGAAATAGAGAGACAAAAAAGTTGCCGCGCATAGCGGAAATTACCATGTTAATTTTACAAAATTTCGCAGCTTATAAAAGTTTGAACATATTTCTGTATTTTTTTCCCCCCAGTTATTGCAATGAAGTTGAATTGCCCCTTAAGCTGTGAGTCTAACTTTCCCAAGGGACCTGTTAGTTTATATTGTTACAATTACTTATTTGCTTATCTAGATACATTTGAATTGTTACAAAAGTATCTTATCTGCTGCTGTGGCTGTTCTGGGCTCTCTGCCAAAAGCCAATTAAGTTAGAAACTTTGTTTCTTTTTCTGACTGTTTAGTACAAATGAGGGACTACAGGTTGAGCTGTCAAAAGGGGGACTGTCCCTCTAAAAACAGGACAGTTGGGAGGTATGCCCTAATACATACGCAATTTCAATAAACATTGGTAAAGCAGGTCAACCTCTAGATATTTTGGTGGCCAGCTGGATTTTTTGCCCGAGAATTGCCTAAAATTGAGGAAAGTCACCAGAAAATGTGGGAATGCTTAAAAGCGACAGGATACTGAGCCCAAAATCTGGTAACTCTCGACTTCTACACAAGTCAGTCCTATTGCATGCTGGGTATTGTAGTCTTACATTAAACTTGGCAGTTCAACAAAAACTACATTACCCAACATGCATTGGGAGACGCAGGCTTGGCACATTAGGGCAAGTAAAAAAAACTAAGGCTGGTTTCCAAAGTACAAACCAGCCAAAATCCCAAAAAAGTAGCCCAAATCCGTACCTTGGCTAGTTTGTACTTTTGAAACCCGCCTTGGTTATAAATTAGTAGCCCAATGTGGCTGGAAAAGAGCCAGCTTGGCAACCCTGACCTGAATGTTAGCTCTTCAGCAGTTCTAATCAATGAGCTACAACTCCCAGAAACCCCGAGATTGCTTCAGTCAATTCCTGTCAGCAACGACAGCGATGCTCAGCAGCAGTCACTTACCCAAACACACGAATAACACGGACTTGCCGTTCCCCTGCTGCGCCATGTCTCTTGGTAAATTTCCCCTTTCCAGCTCCTGTCTCTTCTAGTGACTTATTGGTGGAACCGCCTGCTTTACGGCGCGCCTTCCGCTTTATGACACTTAGGTGGCCACGCAGTTTGCCTGTTTGAAATTCGAGCAGCAGTGAGAGAAAGTCGTGACTTTAAGTTGATGAACGGTTAGTTTCGTATCCTACGAAGAGACCGAGGTTGGGGAAAGTTGTTTAGGAGCCGCCGTCGGGGTAGATAAGGAGTGAAAAAGGGCGGAAGTGTACGGAACGCATTCCCCCTGACGATGTCCTAATAGGCGTTCCGTAGAATTCTGGGCACTCACAGTTTAGCTAAGGTCATTGGCAGCATCAATGACAGTTGTATGTGCTTCCCTTCCCTAACCTGTGCTGGGAAGCCCTTTATTTACTTGAATTGGAGCCAATAAATGGCAGAAATATAAACACATTCATCTTGTCAGTGTCAGCTTTGGACTTAACCTGTGCTGGGAGACGCAACTATGGTGCAAGTTTACTAAAGGGCGAAGCGGCTAACGCTAGAGAAAATTCACCAAAGTGACGTCATTTCGTTACTTTGCTGATTTACTAACAGGCGCTCGTGTAAATTCGCTAGCGAAGTGGACCTATTCTAGCGCTACTTTGCATCCTTACGCCAGGCGAAGTTGCGCTATGGCGAAGGGTCATAACTACGCTAATTCACTAACTTGCGCATTTTACTGAACGTTAGCTCTTGTGCCAGACTTGCCTTCGCCACCTCAGACCAGTAGATAGGGATTGCATCAAAAAAGTTGGAAAAAACGCTGGCGTCTTTTACTTTTTTAAGGCTGATAGGCTGAAAAAGATAGTAAATTTTTTTGGGGGTACCCTCCTTCCCCCCTACATTTCCTAACAAATGGCACCTAAACTATACCTCCCAACTGTCCATTTTTCGGAGGGATAGTCCCTCTTTTGACAGCTCAACCTGCAGTCCCACATTTGTACCGGAAAGTCCATATGCAAATAAGATACTTTTGTAACAATTTTGAGACACAAAAAAACAGTTTACATAAGGAGAAATATTTTCAAAACTTTCATGACCTGCCAAATTTTGTAAAATGAACATGGTAATTAGGGGTGTGGCCACAGAAAGGAGCATGGTCAATAAATTTGATGTTCTATGTGCGAAAAAATATTTTGTCCCTCTTCTTACTTCCAAAATGTTGGGAGGTATGCCGCCCTAAACTAAACAGTGGGCTCATGTGTAGGGCAAAATAACAACTCTATTTTATTTTATGAAGCTTTCCCAGGCTTGTGTAGTGTAATGTATTTGTTGCTACGTCCATTGTACTTTAATTTGGCGCTGTATGCAAATTAGGCATCACTAGCGTAACTTCGCTTTGCTTGACAAAGTTACTAGCGCAACTTTGCTACCTTTCGCCTCCCTGAGCGCAACTTCGATTTTAGTGAATTAGCGGCGCCCTGGCGAAGTGCAGCGAAGCCAACACTGGCGCAACTTCGAAGGCAAGTAAATTTGCCCACATGAGGAAGCAACTGTTAGGTCAGTGTTAGGAATGTTACTGGCTGGAAGCTTCCTCTCACAGTCCCACAGCGAGGACACCAGGGCTTGGCACAGGGAGCGCCCACAAGTGAGGAAGAAAGGAGGTTATCCCTGGCATCAATAAGCTACTGAGCCACATGCAGCGCTTTATGCTCATATAGAAATCACACGGGGCCCACTGGGAGGGGAAAGAAGATAAAAGTACAAAGTATTTTAAATATGTACTTTAATATTATTATTTCTACCCTTTATATGGCTTAGGTACCTTCTGCAGCTCTTTATAGTAATTCTACATCATTTCCTGCCCATTGGAGCTT